>NC_133010.1:1627500-1927500 GCF_048564905.1 Vicugna pacos | reverse complement strand
TGCAAACATCCTGAGGTTAGGGTGTGCCTGAGGCAACAGAGTAGAGCAAAGGGGAGAGTAGCAAGTGATGAGATCAGAGGGAAAGGAAAGGCCCATCATACAGAACCTTGAGGGCCACTCTAAGGAATCTGGCTTTTATTTGCAGCAACATGGATGGAACTGGAGGTCATCATTCTAAGTGAAGTAAGCCAGAAAGAGAAAGAAAATACCAGTATGATATCACTCATATGTGGAATCAAAAATAAAAGAAAAAAGAGGACACTAATGAACTCATCTACAAAACAGAAACAGACTCGCAGACATAGTAAACAATCTTACGGTTACTGGGGGAAAGGGGGTGGGGAGGGATAAATTTGGGAGTTTGAGATTTACAAATGATAACCACTAGATATAAAATATAAAAATAGATAAAAAAACAAATTTCTTCTGTATAGCACAGGGAACTATATTCAGTATCTTACAACATTTAATGAAAAAGGATATGAAAACAAATATATATATGTATATGTATGGCTGGGACATTATGCTGTACACCAGAAATTGGCACATTGTAACTGACTATACTTCAGTTAAAAGAAAAGCAATGCCTTATTTTATGTCTGTAGTTGTTGTTTACTGTATGTCTCCCTTATGTTAAAGTATAATTCTCCCAAGTTTATTATAAAATATGACTATCAGACAAATATAAAATATAAGAAGAAAACATGCCAAAAAAAAAAGAATCTAGCTTTTAATCTAAGTGAAATGGATAGTCTTTGGTGGATGTTTTGAGAGGGAGATAATCTGATTTTTTTTTTTCTTAAGGAGACTCATTCTAAATGTTGTGATAGAAAGACTGAAAAAAGAAAAAGCAGACTAGTTAGGTGGCTCCTGCAAAAATCCAGGTGAGAGGTGACTGCAGTTTAGACAGTGAAAGTGGTGAGACAGGCTTGGGAGTCAGGATAGACTCTGAAGGCAGAGTTCTTAGATGAGTGTGGGGTGCAAAAGATGCGTCAAGGTTGACTCTGAAGGTTTTGGCCTGAACATATATTTCAGGAATGACAAGTGACTGTACATCTAACAAGCCTGCCAGTCAAAAAGCTAATTGTAAAAGCATTCAGAAAGCTTACAACTAAAATGATGCAAAAAGTTGAGACAATCTCAAAAGACAGTGGCCAGGGCTATCCCGGGGATCATATTGACACTGTGTCACCTCAGGCATAGTGCTTCAAATAAAGTCTTTTCAGATATAACTTTCCATGTTTTTATTAGCTTTACAGTTTTCAAGGATACATGACCTTGGAGTCAGCTTCATAGGTAAGGCCTGAGCCTACTTAATTCCTACCTACACTCCACCAAGTCCTATGCTGTGTCTGCCTCTTCCTCCCCCCCCCCCAGTTAGGTGACCCACCCCCTACCCAGTTCCTCTGGTGTGCAATTTCCCTTGTTTCAACAACTTAATATATTTTGTTAGCTTTGTCTCAGATGGACTTTATCAGATAGGCTTTATCACTGATTGATAAAGCCTCCTGCCCTCTTGAATGTTGAAGGATACATTTGGCCCCAACTTAGACAAAAACTGAAATGTAATAAAGTAAGTTATTTTACTGACATTCATTTGTGTCCTGATAAGAGCTGTGGACTTTTTTAACTTGAGCATTTTAAATTATCTTTTGGCAGAGAATGACCACAGTTTTTGAAAATTACTAGCCTCCAGCAAATTCAGACCTGCCCCACAACCGATATGGAAAGCACGTCCTCCTTTTTTTGTAAAGTACTTTCCTCTCTCCGCCGAGTTGCAATAATATTTGCCTAGTTTTGTCTCAAGTGAAAGAATGACCCCTCTCTGCCTCCAGTCTGTTTCTCATCACACTGATTTGTGCACTGCTGCCTCAACCATGTTATCACTTTGAAGTGTTTTCTCTGCTAAATTTTTCCCTAAAAGGGCCTCTCATTCCTCACCTCCCTCTCACTTCAATCCTTTTCAGCCTGATCTTTTGGCTGCCTCTCCCCTCCAGTTCTTCCATGATTACCTTCTCAAATACCACCAAGTTACTTCATATCACCAAGGTGGTGTCTTAGTCACCATATTCCTTGATTTCTCTGTAGCATAGGCTGATAGGGTTAATGACCCCCCTTTGTTGTAAAAATCATCTGTAAAACGTTGTAGGAAAAAAAAGCTCAAACTTAAAATATCAAATATTTGCAACACAATTCATTTTGAAGCTCATCATTTATGTTGCATCAAGTAAACAGTAAGGGCCAGCTCTGCGCCAAATACTATTTTTAGGCACTGGAGATCTAGCAGCAGAACAGAGATGCAATGTTCCAGTCTTGGACAAATTTATATCTTAATGGTATGAGACAGATGATATATAAGTAAAATAGGTAATTTCAGAATGTGCTAGGTGCAGAAAAGAAAATACATGCTATGTTACCAACTGAAAGTAGGGAAGGTAACTTTCAAGGTGACATCTGAGCTGATAGCTGCAAGATAAAAAGGATCTAGCAATGTTAAAAAAAAACAAAACAAAACAAAACTGGAGTAAGGTCTTTCTAGTGCTGTAGTGTAACAGAAGTGGGAGGCAGGGTTGAGGGAGGGTTAAGAGGGGTCACTTACTATTGTAATCATTTAATCTAGGGCACAAAAAGGAAATAGTGTCTTAAACAAGACAGGAAGGAGAAAAACTGGAAGACTGTGGGGTCACAGCTGCTGAGAAGATGAGAAGAGAGAACTGTTCACTAGATTTTGAAAAATAAATGTCAGTGTCCTTGACAAGAGCCGTTTCGGTAGAGTGGCAGACTCAGAAGTCAGTCTGCAGTGAGGTGAAGTGGAAAGGAGGTTGCAGGAGCATGGCTAAACTGCCCTTCAAAGACGAGACCTCATTGCCATACTGAATGAATAGTTTTTGTAATAGAAAATAACAGATCTGACTCCATACTAGTTCTGTTCCTTTGGCTTTAACCCTGTGCCATTTTCTAGGCTTAGTCTTGCTGGCTCTGCACTCTTTGTAAAATACTGTTGCCGTTAGCCTGAAATATACAGATAGCCTATTCTCAAGGCTCTGACCTTTATGGACATTAACACTTTTGCACTTATATAAAAATAACAAGTTGCAGAATAGAAAATAACATTTGTTTTGGAGGTTTCACAGGAACACCATGACCTGACCCATGGGGACAGCTGCAAGGACAAAGGATTCCTACGGCAAGAAGTTTGCAACGACCAACTACACACTCTCCCCTTTTTAGTGTTAAAGGAGCCTGAATTCTGTCTTGGGTAAAATGGTTCTCCAGGACATTAGTTGCCATCTTCTCAGTCTGTTGGCTTTCCGAATAAAGTTCCTATTCCATGCACCAACATCTCATCTCCTGGTTTATTGGCCTGTCTTGCAGTCTGAAAGCAGAACGAGTTTGGACTCAGTAACATTTTCAGTCAATATCCCATGTAATGGTTCACCCCTTGGAGTCAGATGGTTTCTGGTTTCTTTCTAGCGGTTCTTTTTTCTTCTTCTCTTTTTCTTTTGGACAGGGAGTTACAAATCACTTTGGAAATCTGATGAAAGCTACCCACATTCATGCAAATTTTACATATAATTTTAGGGAGCTAATTAATCCTTTGAAGATAATTAATGGGCCCCAGAGAAATCCATGGATTACAGATTAAGAATTCTGTTTTCAATTAGCCATTCTCTTCCTTCCTGGTTTCCTTATTCCTTTGATTGCCTGGTAACTGTCCTTGCCAACTGCTACACACTCTCTCAGTGACTACATCTACTTTCTTGATTTTTGTTATTGGGTCAATGACACCTGTTTTAGTACAGAAGCCCTCTGGAGTTGGGGGGTAACCTAAAAGAAAATCAAGATCAGTTAAGCCTGATTTTCAATGTCAGAAGGCTTATTTGATTTCACAGTGTCTAACTGGACAACCATAGGAGATGAGGCTATGAATAACTGTTCATAAGGTCATTCTGGAAAAGGTTTATATAAAAAAAAGAAATCATAAGCTAATTCTCTCCTTGTAACATTTTATAATCTTCTTCCATCTCTGTCTTCACAGCCCCATCACAGGAGGAGGTAGCCTTCTACTGGGAACTTCACACTGGCATATGTTTATCATGCAAAATTCCCTCCAGACTTCTTAGGAACTCTTGGTACCTTCTGATGTGCAACTTTTCATCCTGGCATGTGATTTGAAGGTTAGTTTTACATGTCAATGTGGCTAGGCCATGATACCCAGCTATTTGGTCAAAAACCAGTCTAGATATTGCTGTGAAGGTTTGTTTCAGATGAGATCACCAGTTAAATCAGTAAACTCTGAGTAAAGCAGATTGCCCTCCTTAACGTGGGTGAGCCACACCCAACCAGCTGAAGGCCTTAAGAGACAAAGACTAAGCTCCCCCAAGGAAGAGGGAATTCAATTTCCCCTGAAACACATGGCCACACAACATGGGGGAAATAACAGGGTTCTTTTCATAAGGAAGAAGTGAGGAATGTCTGTTGGGTAGACAAACACCACCTGCCATAGGTTCAATTCAGTACCTCCTCTAAACTCTCCAGTGGCACTACTTATAGATTATGGTTGGTCTTATTTTAAGATGTTCTCTGTTCCCTTAATTATTCTTGTTTCCTCTAAATTAAGTTTTTCTATATTGTTTTGTTCCTTTTTTTTTTTTTAACCTTGGTCTTTCCCTGTCACTGCAAGTGTTCTATAAATGTGGGTGGGTTTCTGGTTGTCCACCTGTGTTTCAGACAGAATGAGGCAGCAGAAATGCTAAATGTGAGCTAATAGGAGCTCAGCTCATGTGACAAGGCAGGCTGGCTGGCTGGCTGGTGAGTTTCAGTGCCGTGTGAGAGGGAAGGGAGCAGCCATCATGCTCCAGGAAGGCTCCCAGATGCCAGAATAGAAGAGTGTAGCTCTTTGGCACCAATACATTCAACTTACTCAAATTTTCCAGAAACTTACTTCTAGTTCTCTAGAGGTGTCTACTTTTTTTGCTTTGGGATAAATACCTGGCAACGATGATTTACACTGCCCATTGGGGTACAAGAAGGAGGTAACATGGGGGAGTGTGCCCCTCCATTTACAGACTATCAATGAATTTCTGTTTTCATCCACGTTTATCACTCCTGACTTCTTTATTGATAAGTATAGAGCTGTTCCAATTAGTTCTTAGTGCCTCTCTAACAAATTACCACAGTATTAGTGGCTTAAAACAGCTTATATTTATTACCTTAGAGTTCTGGAGAGGTCCAGGGCTTCTCAAGGAATCACTAGGGCTGCGTTCCCATCTGGAGACTCCAGGGGAGAATCTCTTTGTTTGGCCTCACAGGTTCTAGAGCCAATCAGCCTTCTGTGGCTTCTGGCCCCTTCATCCATATTCAGAGTTGGGTCCTTCTCATATCACAACAATCTAATCCTGGTTGCAACCTCACATCACATTCTTCGATTCTCCTGCTCTGCCTCACTCTTACATTTGAAGAATGCTTGTAGTTGCCAATGGGTCCTTTTGGATAATTCAAGGTATTCTATTTATCTATTTTGAGATTACCAATTAGCATAATTTCAACTCCCAACCTTCATTCCTTTTTGCTACATAACCTAATAGAGCCACAGGATCTGGGGGGTGAGGACATGGACATCTCGGGGAGAGGGTATTATTCTATTTCAGGTTCTCGTCAGCCACTCTCCATCCCCACTGCTTTCATCAATCAGTAAGTAGTCTTTCTGCTTTCTGTATTCCAGACATTTTTTGAAATTTCTCATCCATTCAAAAAGCCCTTCCCATTCACAATGTTATTTCAATATTTTAGCCTTCTTATTCTTTTCCTTTCCTTTTAGTATTTTCTCAAGAGGGAGAAAAGATAAACACATGTGCTCAGTCCAGCATCTTGAAGAGGATGAACATTCTTTCTTCACTTCCTTCTTGCAGGGCTAGCAGAAAATTGACTCTCAGCCAGTGCTGGGGCCTTCTTACTTCTCACAGTTACACCAGCTTCTAGGAGATTTTAGAGGTCCCTGAGGGCATGCCAACTCCAGGCATGACGGACACCATTGACAGTTTTATTGCTGAAGTTGACAGTGATCCCTCAAAGCCAGATACCTTTCTGCTTCCCTGCCAGAGTGCTGCTATGATCATTTGTGTATAAGTTTCTGTATGGATATATTTTTTCATTTCCCTTGGGTAATCTTATGTGCTGAATACTTGTGTCTCCCCCAAATTCCTATGTTGAAGCCTCAACCTCCAATATTTCTGTATTTGGATATAGGGCCTTTGTGGAAGAAATTAAGATTAATGAGGTCATAAGGGTGAGACTCTGATCCAATAGGATTAGTGTCCTTGTAAGAAGAGACCTGAGAGCGTGAGCTGTTTTCTCTCTTTCCACCACGTGAGGACCCAGTAAGGCAGCGGCCGCCTGCAAGCCAGGAGAGAGCAGGAGTGCCGCTGTCCAGTCCGTCCTGCATGAAGCCTGGCTCATATCCTCGAGTGCTACCCAGACCACGAGCACTTCCCTTCCCAGGGGTCTCTCCTCCCTCCTCTGTTTGCTCTTCAAGTCGCTGCTCCTTCTCCGTGTCTTCCTTCCAGTACACCTAGCCTGATCTCTTCAGTAAGCTCCAGTTTTAGGAAAATTAATTCAGAAAGGGAAGTGTCTCGCAAGAAATTTCTTCTAGCTTGACCATCACAATACTTCCCTGAAGCAAAAAAGCACAAAATGACCTGGGTACCTCTCTGGAACTAAAGATGGAAGAACAGGGAGAAAAGAATACAAATGTCTCTAAAATTATTTTGCTACTAAATACTTACAGTATACAGGCAGTTTCACTGCATTAAATCACTGAACTGTGACTTAATCAATTCATACAAACTCTTCCTGTCTGGGCTCCCTGTAGTCGCTCCTCGAACCCAATTCCGCTGATCTATCTTCTACTCTAAAACTAGTGATCCTTTCCAAATTCAAATCTGGTCCTGTCTCCCTTCCGAGTGGGATCCCTCTGAAGATAACCCATTGTTCTTAAATAAGGACAGACCTCCCCCCCCCCCGCAACAAAGCATATCAGGGTCGGTGGGCACCCTCCCCTCCCCCAAGCCTCAGTTCCTCATACTTTAAAGAAGCACCCTCTCGACTCAAGGCTTTCCAATGCGGTATTTTTTGTTTGGAATGCCCTTTCTTTAGTTGAAACTCCAGCTAACTCTTCCGCTCTCAGCTCGAGCCTCACTTGCTCAGGAAAGCCTTCCCTTCTGTCCCAAGGGCAAATCCCGTTTCCAGTAGTCCTGGCCCCACGGAGCTCTGCTTGGCAATCGGAGGCTGTCTAAGAGGCCATCCGGAAAAGAGGGAGGGGAGGGGAAAAAAATCTAGGACAGGGGAGAGAGAAGGGAAGAGGGGACTTGGGGTGGGGGGAGAAGCCATGTTTGCCCGTCAGTCGAGCCCGGAGTGAGGAGCTCGGGTGCCAGAGGGAGACTCTTGAGCTTAAGCTTGCCGCCGCCGCGGCCACCGCCTTGACCTTTGCCTGGAGGGAGCCGCAGAGGGTCCGTCGCCGCCGTCCTCTGGAGGGCAGCGCGACTGGGTGCCCGGACCTCCAGTCCGGGAGGGATTTTTCGTCGTCCCCCCTCCCCCCAGAGAGGGAGCCCAAGCGGCCGCCAAAACAAAGGTACCAGTCGCCGCCGCGGGAGGAGGACCAGCCGGAGTTTCAGCCTCAGCAACCGCTGGACCCGCCGCCCTTCTTCCCCCATCTCTCCCCCGGGCCTGCTGGTTTTGGGGGGGAGCCGAGGAGGGGACTCCGGACGTGCCAGGGTCAGAGCTCGCCTCCCAGGAGGGTAGGGATGTTTTCTGGGGCTTCGCGGTCTCGTCAGGGGGTCTTTGGGGGGAGTCCCTGGGCCCGGCCGGGGGGCGGGGCAGATGGCGGTGGTGGTCTCCGCGGGCGCCCGAATTCGGGGCCGCGGCCTCCGGGGGCCCCCGCCCGCTCTCCGCTGCAGTCGCCGAGTCCGATTGCCCCCCCTCCCCGCCCAGCCCAGCCCAACGGCCGCACACTCAGCGCTTTAGCGCCGGGCGGCCACGGTGGGGCCCCGGGCCGGTGGCGGGGGGGCGCCGCCTCCCGGCCCGGCGGCCACTTGTGGGGTCTCCGCCTCGGAGCGGGCCGTGGGCAGAGGCTGCGCGGCGGGTCGGGCCGCAGGGCCCCGAGCGAGGCCCGGCCTGCTCGGCTCGGACGCGGTGCGCGGCCGCTCGGAGCGGGAGGCTGGCGGGGAAGGGAGCAGGCGGCCCCGCGCCGGACCCCGGGCGGCCTGTGAGTTTCTTCTCTGAGAGAAAGGGCGTCATCGTCGGGGACGGGAAACACCGTCGGCGCCGACAGTGGGGACGCCGAGCCTCGAGCCGTGTGGGCGGCTGCGTGTGAGGGGTGGCGAGGCCCGGGAGCCCCGAGTCGGCGTTCGGGGTCGGGGCCGACGCTTCCTCGGGCCCCTTTTGGGGTCCCCCGTCGGCGCCGGCTCAGAGGGTGCCGGTGGCGCTGACTGGGTGTCTTTGGTTTCTTCTGCAGCTGCAGGTGAACCCGGTGTTTTTCAGGGGATCGCGGTCCCGGAATCACCATGAAGGTAGGCTCACCTCCAGAAAAGGGACCCCGGGGCTTAGGGAATTCAGGAAGGAGGGTCTGATCGCGGTCGCGCGTGGGGCCCCCGAGTTCCGCCGAGAGAGGTGTGTGCGGGGGCCGGGGCCCAAGCTCTTCCCGGGGCCGGGGGTCAGCCGGCGCGGGAGTCGGTGGGCTTCGCTGCCGTGTTGGATCCGGTTACAGGGTATCTCACCGAGAACGGTTTTCCCATAGAGAACGTCTCTTTTTGCAGGGGGGTGTTAGGAATAACTGCACGAATTCAAGTGTTTGAAAAGCAGGTCAAGTAACCTGCCTGGAGAAACTGAACTGTGTTGTGGTTCTATCTGTTACGCCGATGAAAGAAAATCTAATTTGTCGTGTGATGCGTACAGTACCATGAATTTTTCGCAGACCTGTCTGACAAGCGAAATCCAGCATAATCTTAATCGGAAGGTTTTTAAAGAGAAATGTTGGTGGTCTTTGCACAACTCGGTGGTTGCAGTTGTGTCTTGTATTTCCAGGGATTTAGGATTCTGTGGTTTATTCACCTTTAGCGATCCATTTGGTCTGTGAATTACCAGATGCTGTATCGCATTGTGATAAAACCCATGTGAAAAGCCAATGGCCAGGTTCCTCTTAAATGTAAGCATGTGAACCGAATGGAGGATATTGTCTAAAAAGTACAATTTGCTTAAATGGTGGAAGAAATTATGGTCATAAAAAAAGTACAGGTTGTTTTTTCACTTTAGAGAATGTGTAATTAAATGCTGTCATATTTTTTAATGCACTCTAGGATGAAAAGCCTTAGCTATTGGAAATGTCTGATTCAACTGGTAGAACTTAGAGACTAGCAGATGTTTTTCATCCATTACAAATTCAGAAATGTTTGAAAGGGTGTATGTAATCACAGGTATAGAATTGCAGCAGCTAGAATGTAAAAATGCAAATGTCATCTACTTTTGACAGTTTATTTGAACTATTTTTTAAAAATTTACTTTGCTTCTCTTCAGAATCAGGACTGCTTTTATAGTACTTCATCAAAATTAAGTTCATAATGTTTGTGTTTATGGTAGAAAGTGAACGCCATGGCTACTTAAATATTTGTCAGCTATACACAGTAATTTGATTTAGTCCAGTTTTTTTTTTCTTTTTGAGTTTGGGGTGCTATAAACTCTGAAGCAGTTTATATCTGCTGAATGACTATTTCACTTTCATGTAAATGAAAAAATAACCAGTGATATTTCAGAAATGAATTCCTTTTCTTAGTCACAGATGCTAGCTGGAACTTCTGTGACCCATGTGAAATGGTGACAAATTTATTAGGAAAATATATCTTCTCTGGTGTTGGATGAGAATTTCTTAAGAAAAATGTTGAATTGAAAAATATGTAAAACATTCAGAAGGTGAACATTACAAGTTTTAGTTTTGAATAAATGTTGTTATCTGTCATAGTTACCAGTGTAGTGCCTCTTCCTGCCTCTAAGCCATTGTGCCCTCATAACCACTTAAAATTTGCCTCTGTTTGTTCTTTTATACCAATAGGTAATAGTACTTTTCCTATTTATCTCCAGGGGTTTTGGTTTTTTTAGTTTTCTTGATAGAAATGAATGTGCTTTGAAATATGTGATATCAAATGTATTATTTTGTTATAATATTGAATAATGTCTGTGGTAGTAAATATTTTCATATCCGGTTAAGTCTGATTAACTTGCTTCAAGGTTTTCTTGTTCTCCCCCTTTCTCCCATTTTAATTAGGTAACCTTTATGAAAAGCCATGTTGGAACAGAAATTCTTAAACTTCTTTGGGTCGGAAAGCAGAAGCTTTAATGCCATTGTGCACATAATCTCTAAAAATTCTGTCTTTAATTTAATTCTGTCTGTCAGAGACCTACAGAAAATAAGCACACTTAACTGCTTTCAGGATAACTCTGCTTGTATATATAGTAGTCTTCATCTGTTGTTCACACCACCTTGGTTTATCTACTTGTGCTTCCAAATCTGACCCACAGAACTCATTTTGCATTGACTAAATTTACATCCCAGGGGATACCACTGTGCAGTTTACCTTCACCTGCTTGTATTCTCTGAAGTAATCTAGAGCACAGTATTGCTTTCTGTGAGTAGAGGTAGTAGTGAGGGACCACATCAGTGCAGCGCTAAAGTCAGATCTTGGGTTTACCTGGGCCGTATAAAACCTTCATCTTTTGAGGATATAAGTAAGCAAAGTCTGGGCTGTGGACAGTTTTGATAGTGTATCCCAGTATTAACAGCAGACCATTGTTGGCCACATTATGCTTTACGTAGTGATTGTGTTTTTCATGACTTTGACTCCTCCAAATATGCCACTTAATTCTAGTATTTCAGTGTTTGTCTTTGTGTCACATTAAATCCCTCTTCTCCTGAAACATGGTGTATATCCCTAGGCTGATATTTTACCTCAAGTAGGAAAGTCTTAAGGGCAATTTTTTTTTGCCTGAAAATTATTACATTAATATTTCTATCATTTCTCTTTGGTCTTTTAAATGGTATAAAGAATAGATTTTTATGAGATATTACCCATCCTCCTTAGAGTTGCCAACCACTGAGCACATAGTAGATTCTGCTCACCATGACACGTGCTGTATAGAGTTGCCCTGGTGAGAAGCAGCCTGATGGCAAGTCATCCCTCCTATCTACAGAGTCTGTGACTTTTTATTTTGGTTTTACATATGAAACCACTTGGATTTTTCTGTTTGTATGTCTTAACATATTAACTAACAATTAGGTGTCACTCAGGACTCCATAAACTTAGTTTCAACTGTGGAAGATCATGATTGTCTTCTTTGAAGTGCTCCCCCAACATCCCTGAAGTAAATTTTGTGTTTGCCAAAGAGCCTGGTTTTAGCGGTCGTCTCCTGTGTGGGCGTGCCTGGCGTGTATTCTGCCCTCATTTGGTGGCAGCATACCCAGTTCCCTGATGCACTGTCAGCGTAGGTGCCCTGCCCTTCACTGGCCAAGGGCTGAGCATGTAATTCAAGTCACACTTACTGGATATGATAAAAAGAATAAGAAAATGGAAATAAAGTAATATTAAAATCTTTTATTAATGGGTCAAGTAAGATAAATAGAGACCTGTCAGAGTTGGTGGTATGGTCAGTGTTTTTAGCCCTGTTAGGTGACTGTCAAAGAACTCATAACTGAAGTCAGAGTGTGTTGGGAGTTCTCAAGTCCACCCTCAGCTTTGGTACTTGGCTGAGAGGACTGACAAGACTCAGTGTGTGGTTGTACTTAGGCTGTGGTTTGTTACAACAAAAGAACACCAAGCATGATCAGTGAAAGGAAAAGATGTTTGGGGTGAAGTCTTTGGGAAACCAAGTGCAAGCTTCCAGAGTCTTCTTTCAGTAGTCACATAGGCACACTTAAGTCCTCTAGCAATGAATTGTGACAACATAGAAGAACTGTAGCCAACAAGAAAGCTCATTAGTGGTACAGCATCCAGGGCTTTTATGGGGGGGCCAGTCACAGAGAGATCCCATACCTGATGCACACCCCAAGTCCCTACTCTGAGAATGAAAGCTGGTGTTGAGCATAAGCTGTATCATATGTGCATACAGTGTAGGCGCATGAGCCGCTTTTATCTATTAATTGTGGAAACTCTCTCGAAATCTCTGTAAATTCCCAGTTGTGATCCAAGGGCCAACGCTGCAAGCAGGCCAAAAACAGCAGTCAGGCCTGCTGCAGTAACTCTTTTCTGTAGAGAAGTTTTACCTTTTACTTTTCTTAGTTTTACTTTTTGCATTGATAGTTTTATCTCAATTTTTCATTTCTTTGCTATAATCTTCTCAAACCACTTTTCTGTAATATACTATTTTAAATGAGCCTGCTTTCATTGCCTTATTTCATTCTGTGTGTATATTAAATATTTTTTTCATTATCACCTTCCTGTCATCTCTCAGGTTGGTAAATGGTAGCCAAAATCCCCCAGATGGCTTTCACTTTCACCATTCTTTCCATGGTACCTCGTATTATATTGGTCTGGAAACCAAACAGTTGCTGAATTTATCTATTACAAGTTCCCAGTGAGGATCTAGAGAAATAACCTATAGGGCACTGGTTTTCAAACTCTGGGGTGTATCAGAGCTCTCTGGAAGGCTTGCTAAAATACAGATTGCTGATTCCCTCCCCCGAGTTTCTGATACAGGATGCCTAGAGTAGGGCTTGAGAATTTGCATTTGTAACAAGTTCCCAGGTGATATTGGTACTATTGGTCCTCAGGACACATTTTAAAAACTTCTTTTTCTAGTTTACAGTATAATCCACAGTCTTACATATGCAAGAATGATGTGATCTGCAGAATTTACATAGAAGGGCATGCCTACCACAGGGCATTGAAAGTGAGCGAACAGTTGATGGCACCATTGTCTTCTCCCATGTGTTGTGCACCTGCTGCTTTTCTCTCAGAATGTTTGTAGGACACATGGCTCATAAAGATGAACATAAGAAATATTTATTAGAAAAGCTTACTTATCTATTTTTAATATAAATGAAAGATTCTTTATTTTTATGTGCTCAGTGAATCTTCCCCATATCACTTGGAATTTAATCATGTCTCTTGGGTAATCACAGACTGGTAGATTCCCTCTTCATTATTTTCTTGGGGAACATGGGTTATCAAGGGAATGCTAGAATTTAAGGGGTTTATTGGCTTTGATTCCTAACTGGGAATGCTTATGGAAGGGAGTGCCACTGAAATATCTTTCATGACTTTAGGGGAGTCAGAGAATCCTAAGGTAGCAGAGTTTAGCTGGTGGCAAGGGGGCCATGGTCATCACAGTAGGCTGGAAGGCAGGTTTCATAATGAAATTCTGAGAGTGTTCTGATCCACCTGGGATCCCTACATTGGTAAGCAACCTAGTAACTCATTTGGTATAATTTTTTAAAAGTCCACATCTAATAATGAACAATCTAATGTAAGCTATTGTCTTAGAATGCCTTGAGATTGAGCCTGTGTAGTTGTCAGAACCCGTTGAAAGAAGGCAAAAATCGAGTACCCTGGAGGGTCTGTCATATAACGCTGCATATAGTGTGACCCTCCTCCCTGGGTTCACTAATGATACCTTGTGTTCACTTACTTAACTGTGCGGTGGGGAAAGGGGAAATACTCAGTTCTTAAAGTGCAGGAGGAACTGTTGTTTATCGGCTCTAGTGTAACAGTAATTTCTGGTGACCCAGAAGACTACCAGTATGATCTAGCAGTAAGACTGGGTGCATGTGGAGAGTCAGGAGATAGAATTTTGACCTAAGTGTATTTCTGTACACCTGTCCTGAAATTATTTCTCTTGGTCCTAAGTGAATAAATATCTTCAGCAAAACAGAATCTCCATTTAGTGTGATGGTAGGAGTGGCCAACCAAGTAAAGCCATTTGGTGCCACCAACAAAAACTTGAAAATTGCTGGGATGATGATCAGGAGAAAAACAAAGGAAACAAAAACAAAACAAAACACACCCACTCACAAAACGCCCTAAAATATGCACACTCAAAAATAAGGCTTTAAAAAAGCCTCACATATTATTGCATTTAATGTCACTTTTTATCTTGTGTTGTAGACTAATAACCTATAATATAAAATGAGGATTCTTTTGATGAGATGTATCAGAAAGGTCTTTCCAGTTTTAGTGATAGCTTCAATACAAATTGAGACTCCATAGGAGGCGAGCACAATGTATTATTGTGATTTCATTCTTTGAAATGACTGTTTTCCTAGAGCAATTCCAAGTAGCTAACATTGTATTATAATGAAATATATATACTCTGGTTAACCAGTATTTAGGTTAATTATTCATGAAGTATTCAGTTCAGTGAGAAGAGTAGTAGGTTAATAGACTAGTAGTTAATTTTTTCATATAAGATTAAAATCCTACTTTTAGTGCAATCTTTCAAAATTGTATATCAAATTACTTTTGAGGTTTCTGAGATTTTAATTTAAAGGCTTTGACAACTTCCCACCCCCAATCCAAATTATAGCTGGAACATATGATGTTAAATGTGGCCAATTAGTCTTCACAGTATCACAGACCTTGAAGACTTAGTTTTTAAAAAGTTCGTTCTGACAACATGGCTGAACCTGGAGGGCATTACACTAAGAGGAACAAATCAGACAGAAAAAGACAAATGCTGCATACTGTCACTTATATGTGGACTACAAAAAAAAAAAAGTGCATGAATAAATAGATTAATTTGAACTCATAGAGGGAAAATTCTCTTATTTTTAAACATTTGATGTGTTCCTTTGCTTATTTTCTCTGACTGAATCATGAATTTTGAAGACAGGAAAAATATTTTGTTTTTTGTATGTTCTGGACACCTAGCCAGGAACTGCCTACTGACAGTCCAATTTTTGACTTGGTTTGACTGATTGATTTGCTTGTTCATTTATTCAGCTTAGCTAGCATTTTACTGAACAGTTACTCTTCCTGCTTTATTCTTGGTTAGTGCTCTGTTTTTTCTTCTGATTTGGTAAGATATATCTAAGTTTTGAAAAATCTGAAGGGAAAAATAAAAGAGCCTGTTGAAAATAGAGATTTTTTTCTTTAAGTATAAATATATTTTTAGTAATTTGATATTGTAGGGCCAGACCTATGTAGTAAAGGCTGATTTTTGAAAATTGGGAGCCAGAGGTGGTATTTTACTACTGTTTTCTAATGCTACTACTGCTATAGTGGTGACCTGAAGACCTTTTAAAAACCTGTGGTTTTTGCTTTGTGTGTCCATATTTCATTGTTCCTTACTGCTCTTCTAGGACTTTGTATATTGTGAAAACTTAGCTTAAAATTTTAAACTGGAATTGGCTTAATATATGTATAGATAGGATGTAAGTCCTAAATAGCGCAGGGCATTATGCATGCTCAATAAATAAATATTTATAAGATGGTGATTACATCTTGTCTCCTTTGATAAGTTTCTTGGTGTTTTTTTTTTTGTTTGTTTGAGGGGAGTAACTAGGTTTATTTATGTATTGTTTAATGGAGATAGTGAGGATTGAATCCATGACCTCGTGCATGGAAGCATGCACTCTACCACTGAGCTGTATCCTCCCCCACCTTCGATAAGTTTCTGATGGGTTTTAATCAAGACTATTTTGGTTATCGATAATAGAAACCATTTCAGATTATCAAAAGCAGAAAAGGGGATTTATATTATAGATACCAAGTACCCGAGAGCAGAAAGCCTGTTCAAATTTGAGGAGAGAGACTGAACTTCAGAGTTGGGCAGCTAGCAGGAACTGAGGCTGGCTGTTCTCTCAGTCACGCAGAGGACACACAGTCTCGTATGTGTTCCTATTTTTCTCTGCACATCTGTTTATTCCTTTGTTTTTCTTTATTTCTCTTTCTCTTTGCAAACCAGTTTTCTCTGCTTCTCCCTACATGTGTCAGAAAATGGCTAGCACAGGCTGTATCACCTTGCTCTGCTGACAAATTGACAAGCATTTCAGCTTTAAATCCTGGGACAGGGAGCCTGTTTGGCACAGTTTGGATCAGGTGGATGGCTGTCAGTATAATCAGCTTCTTGTTGGCAAAGCATATTGCCAGAACGTATCTCTTTGTTAAGAGAAAAAATCTGCTAATTGATTCTTGTCACATTAGCAGCATATTCTTCGTAGAACTATGTGGACTTTTTTAATTGTAAGCATTTGGTCATCTGATAAGTTATAAACAGCGTTTTAAATTTATTAGCATATGACGTAATTTTGTATGTAACAGGTCACGACTTTATTATATATTTTATCTATATTACATAAGCAATATATAAATACATATTATACATTCACATTACTATTATAACCACACTTCACATACGTGAAGTTAGGCTCAGAGGAATTAAGTAACATGTCCTAAATGTCACATAGCTAGTAAGCTACAGCCCTGGAGTTTGAACCCAAATACTTTTGATACCAGAGCTTATGCTTTTGATCTCTCAATATATAGAATGCCTCCCAGTATAAGATGTTTTTGAAATATACATAATTTTTACCTTAAGAGAAATCTCATTTAGCACGGATTAACTAATGTGTATGTAACTTTGGTTCAATAAATGGTTCGTGAATTCCTCCTATATGTAAGTGTAATTCTAGGAACAGGACATCTAAAGATATATAAGATGCTTTTTCTGCCTTAAAGTTGCTTAGTCTACAAGAGAAGACAGATACAAATCATTAAAATATAGTGTAAAACATGCACCTTTACAGAATGTTTATATCCATTTGGGACAAGCAAAGCCAGTCTATAGAATAGCAATGAGTATTGTAGCATTGGTTACAAAAGGGGTTAATATATTAGTCCTCAGAAATTAAAGTGAATTCTGTGACTTAAAATATTTATTACATACCATGTGGGTCAATTTCTTTTGGCCACTAGATTTGGCCAAAGATTATTGTTTCCTTTCAAAGGCTTCTTTCAAGCTCATGTTCTTGAGAATATAAAACAGGATAAAAACTTGGTTTGGTGAGCTGACAGCCAGCAGGTAGGAAAAACTAGCCATGGCTCCTCTAGTGGTACAATGGGGCCTGTGTTGTTGGCCAGGACTCAGAGCTCAGTTTGTGGCCCAGTCATCTGGCAACAGGGAGAAATATGGGTGGAGCTCCAGAGAGATCAGTAGTGCAAAGCTGGGTCTTGCTCACAGGCAGTAAAGCAGGAGCAGGGGCTGAGCAGATCATGGAACAGGACTGTTATATGTCTTGGGTGTTGGTCTTTGGCTTCCCAGCTGCTTAAAAGAAATGGAGAAAATCAGAAATCAGTATTAGATTGAACCATATAAAATTGCCAATATTTGGCCTTTTTCTGATTTATTAAAAAATAGCAATTTCATATGATTTAATTTCATATTTGCTGAGTATTTACCCAGGACCTGTCAGTCTTCTAAAAAGACTACTTAATTTAATTGAAAACTTGCAGTCACCCTACAAGATCCATCTACAGAAAGGAAACCAAAGATCAAAGTGGTGGGGTGACATACTTCAAGACAGAAAGTTGCTAAGTAAATTAATAGCCATTTCTCTGGTTCCAAAGCCAGAGACTTTTCAAATTTGCCAGGGTCTTAAACTGTATGTTGGGAAGTTCATGTGGACAGCAGCCACTCTGAAATTGTATGACAGATAGGAAGTGGCTTGCATCCAGAAAGCTGGTGACCAAGGCCCAAACCCAAGCCCAAGGGATTTGCTTCTTCATTGTTCTCTCTGCTTCTGCTCCCTACCATCCACCTGTCTTTACCCTCATCTCCTCGTCATTCTCTGTCCCATCCACCCCTCTTCTCTCACTCCTTCCTACCTGCATTGCTCTTTCTGCAGTCATGAAGATATAGGTACGTAAAGGTTGGTGCAGCACAAGTCGAACTATATAGCGGTTAGTGACCACTGTATACAATGACATTTAAGATATGGAGGAATACTCAGGCTTTATTAAGTAAAAAATAAAAATTTACAACGAAGTAAGAGTGGTTGATCAAACTATCTGCATCTATCTGGTAGTATTTTGCCAGGGGAAAGTGTCTGGAATGGTATGCTAATAGTCATCGCTCAGAAGAATGATGCTTTTGCTAATCTGATTTTTTCCCTAAGTTTTCTGTTATTATTTTTATTAGTCGTAGAACAAAAGTGTAATAGATTTTTAAGTCATCTAAAAAACCTAGTTGATGGGGAGTTTTAAGGATTATTACTGGTCTTGGCAATTAAGCAGACTCATAGAAAATGTTTTCTAGATGTATGCTAAGGACTCAGCTTGTGACATTTCAAAATGTCCTGCTTATCACTGCTCCTGATTCATGCCAGTGGCTATCACTAACATGCCAAGGTAGAGACAAAGCGTAACAATGCCCGTTTATGGTTTTCCCTTGTAATTCTGATTTTTGAACTGGCTGTACACTAGGCTCCTCTAATTTCCAAATTATTAAAGTTTAAATAATATAAATGAGCATAGTATGTTCTGCCAGTGGTGTTACATTAAAGCAGATTCATTTGAATAAGGTTTGGATCTCACTAATAAGATAACAAATAAGATTAACCTCTTCTGAGGGCAGAATAAATTGGCTGCCTTTGTGTTACATGAGGAAAATGCCTTTGCTGCTTTGGTACATGGAATAATGTCTTAAATACAGTAGACACTTAAATGTCCCTCCAAATATATTTCTCTTTTAACTTCTTTGCTGATGATGAACATCTTAGTTAGAATGTCTTTCCTCAGTTATTTAAATGTTCAGGAATATGCAGACACCCCTCTGTTAATATCTGTCAATATGTAGGTATCTCTCTGGTTAATAGATGTGGGTCAAAAATTTACTTATGAATAATTTGTGATTCTATCTCTTAAAGTAATTTAAATTTTAGAAAGACTATTAGGAAATATCGGTAGCATCTAGAGAAGATTTTTATGTTTGGAGGGGAGGGTTGATTTTTTTTAAATTTTTATTGAAGTATAGCTGATTTACAATGTTGTGTTAGTTTCAGGTGTACAGCAAGTGATTCAGGTACAATATGTATATGTTCTTTTTCAGATTCTTTCCTGTTACAGGCTATTAAAAGATATTAAATATAATTCTGTGTGCTGTACAATAGGACCTTGTGATTTTTTTTAATATGCAAGAACTTTTACAATCTTGTTAGAAAAAATGAGTAACTCAGAAAGACAGATAATGAACATATGTGAACAATTCATAGAAAAAGATATGCAAATGCCCAATAAGTATATACTACTTTAAAAAAGAATTTATTTTCATATAATTTCAAATTTACAGTATTTATTTTCATATAATTTCAAATTTATAGTACAAATAATTCATATTATATATATATATATTATATATATATGTGTGTGTGTGTACATGTAGATGGGCCTGTTCTCATTATCTTTGCACTTTTTGAGAGCAAGCTGCAGACATGGTGGCCTGTCACCCTAAATACTCCAGAGTGTAATTCCCAACAAAAAGGGCACTCTTCTACCTGTCCTGCATTCAACCCTCTGAATCAGGAAGTCAGCATTATTCTCAGACCCCTTTCAAATTTTACCAACTCTCCTAATAATGTGTCTCCTTTTTTTTTTCCTGGTCCATGTTTAATCTATGAATACAATTGCATTTGATTATGATGTCTCTTCAGACTGCTTCAATCTGAAACTCTTTCCCAGTTTTCCATATTTTTCAAATCCTTTAAAGTCTTAAGGAATGCACATCTTACATTCTATAAATCTGCCTAATTTTTCTCATTGTCAGAGTCACCATTGGCAGGTGTACTACAGAAAGGATGCTCTTTTGTTCTCAGTACATCACATCATTCCACCTCTGATAACTGAGTAGTGTTCCAGGAATATGCCATTATCCTGTTCTTCAACCTTCAGTCATCCACTTAGCATCTATTTATAACTCTGTGAAATTGGTGGCCGAAAGATGACTCTGTTTCCATCACTCCTGCTGCATCTATTGACATTTTACTGTAAGGGAGAGCTTTCCTCTGTCCATTTTCTGCATTTATTTATTTATTCATCATTCTTTCATTCATTTGTCAATATAGACTCATGGATGCCAGTTTTATTGAATAGATTGTAATTTGTTATTATCATTAATTTTAGAGCTGAAGTATAATTTGCTTACCGTGGAATGCACACATCTTAAGTCATTCAGTGTTGACATATACATACATGCCTAATGGGATAACAGGACAGCCGATACTGATTATGATACACAAATTTCCCCCCATTTGGCTGGTAGGAGCCCCTTCAGTGTGGCTCCTGTGTCCCTTTAAAATGTCCCCATCATTCACTGAGCATTTCCTTACTTTCTGGTACAAGATTTTTTTTAGATTCTTCTTGTACTTTCCCTGCTCAACTTTGAAATTAGTCATTTCTCTAAGGATCTCTGGTTACTTTTAATATAGTATGAGTTTTAGAAATAAAGATACAGGCCATTGGTGCACTTTTTGTCACTGGGCTGTCAGTTGTTCTTAGGCCTTCTTGGTGGACATAGGAAACTATGTGATGTATATGTATGCACATACAAATACATATGCATATACACATATGCACCTGTAACTACTTGTTCATTTTGCTGTGTTTGTGTGTGTGCGTGTAATACAACCATGAATTTATATTTCTAATTCCAGTCCAGTACCCTAAACTTCATTTTAACCTTTCTCCTTCCTTCCTTTTAAATTTCTCAGTGAGAAACACTGCCCCAGCTATCCTTAGGACATTGATTTATTTGATCATTCAGTTTACTTATTTAGTCGCTAAAATGTTTCTTCCAGCTGTGTACCTGATTTCCTCCTTCTTAGCTCCAACCCGGGCTCAGCCACAAGACTCGCTGTGCTTCCACCTGCCCCCCTCATAGCCTTGTATACACAGCATGTGTCTCTTACCTCCTGTCCCCAGTTCTGACCCCTCACTACCCCGTGTCCTTAGAGCCACATGAAGAGGAGAGGAAATGGCTCCAGAGAAGATTTTAAAGTTAGATTGCACAGTTTTATTTCCTCAGTCTACTCATTTTTTAGTATGTCTCAAGAACTCATGCATTTTAATTTTAAACTTAGTTTTAAAATGATACATCCTTTTATATATGGGTGTGAGTGTTTTTCATTTATTCATTTGTTAGAATTATTTTCATTATTGTTTTATTGCCTCTTTGAGATTGTTATGTACAAAAAGGTTGTTTTCTTAAATTTATTGTCACACTGTGTGTTTAAATATATTTATTTATTGAGGGTTTTAGTATCAAATTTGATACTCTTTTGTTTTCTGGTTCTCCTTGGCTGCATTGGCACTGCCTTAGCAACCAATTTGAATGCTTACTCTTTCTAAAAACCTACCTCATAAAATGTCATCTAGTATGTTTTGCTTTTTTAAAAATAGATCTTGAATAACTGAATATTTCCTAGGCAGTGTTGACATTAGCCATTTGGAGAACTGATTCAACTACTGTCTTTCTAAAACTTATTTTACATACTTGGTGTAGCCCAAGTCACATTAGGTATTACTGTTGATTTGTTTGGGTGCTTATGCTACGTATTTCCATGGCATTTTGGCTTCTTGAAGGATTATTATCCACCAATAGCTAATTTAAAAATTGCTTGTGCTTTTTAGTGTCCCCATGGAATTCAGTGGTTTTCAGGTGCCAGTTCAGGCATTTGGTAGATTGACTAGAAAAATAATTGTTTAAGCCGTGCCGGGATAACTGTGAGGTGGCTGTTGCCTCGACAACTGGAATGCTGTTCTGTTTGCTAAACGAAGGAATGAAAATTTAGTAGTTTGATTCCCCTTTTGGCATGGAGGTGCTATCTAAAAGCATTTTGTTTTAGCCTCTGAGATGGCCTATATTTTTTACCACAGAGAAGCAGAACAAAAAGAAAGTAGGAGTTTTTTTTCTGGTGATATACAGCTAACAGGGCTGGTGTTGACCAGGACAGAATCTTGGTTAACCTGCTGACACAGTTCTTTGGGTGAACCTTTGTGTTGGGTCAGAGCACAGTAGCCTCAGAATAGGTATGTTGTCTGGTTGTCTTTATGCGACACGAAAGGGCTGTGGTGGACTTGATGGAGAGCCCCCATGGATGGTTAACCTTTCTCGCTGCTAGAATTCAACACGATTACTTTTTTTCTGGTAAGGGGGATATTTTAAACACTACCCCCTATATTTATAATTATACTTTCAACTGTTCTAGTTATATGGAGTCTCTCTTGTATAGGATTACAAATGTTTTAAACTCACAACCATACCCCAGATAATTAAGTAATAATAATAGCCTTTATTTGGTATTGTATGCTGGGTCCTGTTCTAAGCATTTTACATGTAGCATTTCATTCTTCATCGCTGTGATATAGTCACTATTTGTTACATCCAGAGGTAAGGTCTTTTGGCTACTAAGTGGTAGATTTGAACCTAAGCATCTAATTCAAGAGCCTGTGCTCTTAATTACTGTGTTACACTGACCCTTATTAATAAAATCATTCCATATGCATGGAAGAATGTAGAAAAGTGTTAATAAGAAAATTCAGAATAGCCCATAATCCCAGTCACAATAGATTGTAGCACTTTTTGTTGTTCTGGTGAAGTAATACAATATCTAGGGTTTCCTTGAAAATAATCTGAGTTTGGGAGGAATGGGTAGGTGTATAGATGAGGCAAAATTGTCTGAGGTGATAATTGTGGGAGCCAGGTTATAAGTCTATGAGGCATTTATTATACATTCTATCATTTTTATATGTTTGAAATGTTCCTTAGTAGACGTTTTAAAAAGCAAAGAATACATGCCAATTGTAAAACAAACAAGCAAAAAACAAACAAACAAACAAAAGGAACCTTTTAAAGAAAATCAGGAAGATTTACTTTGACTAAAATATTTTCATGTAAGTACTCTATTCCAGTGCCTTTCTCATCGGTTAATCCCTCTTTAACAGCTGTTCTTATTTTTAATATGTGTGAATGTATAACATAATATAGATATCTTTGATAAAGGTGAGAGAAATGGTTTATTTTCACCTTGTATGTACTTATGATGAGCAGTCATTTAAAATGAGGTTTTTGGGGGAGGGTATAGCTCAAGTGATGCTTAGCATGCACGAGGTCCTGGGTTCAATCCCTAGTACCTCCTCTAAAAAATAAAACAAAACCCTAATCCCCCCCCACCAAAAATACAATGAGATTTTGCCTCTCCCATTTTAAGAAGAAAAAAAGGAAGCATGTCAAATCTGAATTTGCATTGGCTTAATGTCTTGTTTGCCCACGCTGAGTGTTTCATCATATTAATAGTAACTGTGAATGGCTGCACACTCTGGGCTTCATGACGGAGTACTTTCTAAGGTGACCCTATTTTCCTGATGTGGAAACTGAAGGTTCAGCAGCCTCCGATGGCTCACTGGTTAGCACACGGAGGAGGGCTGGGATGAGGACCCTGTCATTCTGCTCTGAAAGCCTGTGCTTTTGGTCCCACGTTGTGCTAGTGACAGAGTGAGCATCATGGTCTGCCAGAACTATGCGCAAGTCTGACTGTGTAGGTTGTGAGTTTTGTTTGTTTCTCTCTAGAAATTCGCACACTTTGGGGCATAGTTTCAGTTCCAGATGACTGTGTCTCATTCTGACAAGCTGAGTAACCCCAATTCTTTGACATAGGCTTGTTAAACAGATGTATACAGAATTCATTATTATATTCATCTAGTGATGAGACTTTAGGAACACAAAAGTAACTAACTATTCTTTGTTCAAAATTTTCTGTAATAAAAATAAAGAGCTTACTGCTTCTGAAATATTTGTTTGTTACATGCAACTTTTAAATGATCTCTTATTCTCTTCTACATTTCACAATTTTGGGTTCCTCATTAGTTTTATTTAACTGTACTATTTGTCTACAAAAATAAATTTTTAGTGGCTAATAAAACAGGAAGTGTTCATGGGAGAGCTTGAAAGTTGTGGAGAGTAATGAGCCTTGCGGCCCTGAAGGGTGCCACACCCTTTGGGCTTTTCTAGCAATAACATACAATATCAGTTGAACCACAAAGTGAATTGATATCTTATTGAAAATTTCCTAAACTTTCTGAGTGAAGTATTGTGAATCCCTTTCGTATTCTTGCTAAAATAAAGCTACTAGCTTGTCTGAAATTTAATCAAAATTTTGACCAAGGGAAAATGGTATTTTAAGAAGGCTAGGCATGATGTTGAAATGCATTTATGAACTTAAAGTGCGTGCAGGAACAGTACAGAGCTATCAAATTGTAGTTAATGATACCAACAAATTTGAAAGGTAGCATTGCAGATATGATTATCATTCTATGAGGATACACCTCTGTTATGGCATAAATAAATTGAAATACAGGCACTTTCCTAAGTAGATTTTAAAAAGTATATACTTGATGCATTTTGAGTTCTTTTTTTTAAATACTTCTCATGAAGTGCATAGAACAAGAGGCCAGGGGGCCACTAAGAGGCCGGCCTGATGCTGGTGGCCACAGCACCCCTGTGGTTTGTGGTGCCTCCCCACCTTTAAAATGGTTATTAAAGTTATTTGATAGACTTATGGTTGCTTTCGTTAGAGCATTAGAGTATCTTTTTCTGAGGGAGGGTCTTTCTCTTCTGTCTGTATTAGCCGGAACTATTAAGGGTGAATTTACTTTCAGATTGAAATGAAATGAATGTTTTCATTATTTATTGCTGAATAGCAGCATTTTTCAGCCTATGCGGTACAGAATTTCTGCAGGATGTTAATAGAAAAAAAAAAGGTTCTTTGGACAAATAGATTGGGAAATGATGAGGCAGAGTGGGAATTCATTCAATAAACTGATTTTCCCAAACTTGCAAATCCTTTTCTCTCTGATGGAACCATCTTGGGATGTTAGTATTTCTTGTAAAACACTTTGGGAAAAGTTACTTACATAATCTTTCTTTGGCTATGAAATTGTTTAATATATATAGACCTCCATAGAAATACAGATCCTGTGCAGAAAATCACCTGATTATAAAAAGAGCAGCTACACTAGGACTGTTAAGAATTAAATCCCAAGTGAGGAAACTTAATATTTATTATAGACAGGAAATAAAGAGTGAACCCATGCCAAAGCATTGGAGACATTGTGGCTCATTTTTACTTGAGACTTTTTAGATTGAATTTCTTCATCTAGTTTTCACCAGTAGTTTGAGTACACAGAGTCTCCTCTCAGCCCCTTGCATGCTCGTCTGCCATAGAATTGCCTAGACAGGGATATAACAGAGCCATTCTGAATTTGGGTGGCTGGCAAGAGATAGCCTGAATATAGGAACTTTCTCAGACTGAGCTTTAAGAATCTGCCTTCTCTTTCAGTGGTCGTTTTGGACAAAAATATTTGAATGAATGGGTAGATGGAGGGGTGGGTGGAATGATATACTTGTGTTTGAGCTAATTCACATCATGGACCCTATGTATTTTATAGAGAGAAAAAGGATGCCTTTATGTTTTATGTGATGTACATTTTAGTACATTTACACAGGCTTTAGGATACATGCTTACTTATTTTTAAGTTGAAATATTTGATGGATTGTTCCTGTTAACAAATACATCCATCTATTACAACTTTTATAACTACAGTAGGATTGGGTTCTCCATTCTAAGGTCCGATTGTGGGGAAGAATTGGAGAGTTAAAATCTAATTATATTTGTTTGCATTTTTAGGCCCTTCATGAGCCTCCCTATTTGACAGTGGGCACTGATGTGAGTGTGAAATACAGAGGAGCCTTTTGTGAAGCCAAGATCAAGACAGCAAAAAGACTTGCCAAAGTCAAGGTACAGTGTACGTAGATTTTATAAATTATATGGTTAGTATTTGATAATTAAACTTTTATTTGGTGAGTGTATTTAAGAATATTTTTCCTGCAAGATGAATTTAGTTTCTAGGAGTGATGATTGTAAAAATACCCGAAAACAAAGCATTCTTTGTGATTTTAAAGTATTGCAGTTAGAATGAAATTAGATGATCCCAGCTGGTATTTTCAATGCTGTTTCACCACAGACTTGTTATTGTTTGTATCATTAGCCTTTTAGAGCTGGAAAGGAACTTAGAAGTCATATGGTTTAATTTCTTAATTTTATTGTAAGAAAAATGAGGTTCATAAAGGGTTAGTGATTTCCCCAGGGCCATTATTAGAATTTAGTGGCAGAATGGGAATGACCATAGCACTTCAGTTCTAAGACACCCCTGCCCCCACAGGTTTAACCATGAGATTGGGATGTGATTTATAACTGATGATCGTGGATCTAGTTGTGGATTCCTTACCCTTTACTTTTCTTGAAAAATCTTTCTAAAAATCTGTGCTTTGTCTCAGATAATGCACAAAAAGAAATGTAGTTGTTTACATTTTAGTAAACTTTCAGTGTTGAAAAATATGAGATAAGAGATTCCAAGGTAGATCTTTATTCTTTTGTTAATCATTTATTGACTGGCAAACTGTGCAGGTTACTCTCTTAGATGGGAAGGAGGATGGGGATATGAGAATAATCTGATGTCTGTTTCCAAGGGATTTATATTCCAGATTAGCAGATGCCCTGTAAAACATTGGTTTGAACACCAGGAGTTAAACAGGCCTTGGAGGTGATGTACTTCCAGGGGAGAGTATCAGAGCCTCCTTGGAGCTTTTCCACATGTTGTACACCTAGGTTCCTTCCTTACATGTGGATATGTTGAAGAAAACTGCCTGGGTGATTCTCCCTTACACAGAGCCATTGTGATCAGGCCTTTAAATTAACTGTAAGCCTGTGGGATGCCGGTCCCGGTGCCCCACCCTGCCATCAGTTTGCACGTGCTTGGTGCCTGTGTGCACGTTTGTGATTTGACCATCTTCAGTGCTCTTGTAGTGGCATTTCCTGTTCTGACTTCACACGCTGCTGTTCTCTGAGCACTTGTTTTTTGCCATTACTATCTTAGAGATGAAGAGAAAGCTTTTTTTTTCATCAGTTTTCTCACTCTTCTAGACAGAGCTACTGCTCACACGTGTAACATCTTTGTGTGAATTAGACAAAACCCCTCCCTTCCGGTAGAGACCTTCCTCAGCAGAGCTCGGCCTGTAGGTGAGCACTTCGGTGTGGGTGAGGAAAGGTGCTCCACGTGGGCTGAAGCGGCGCTGCACCAGGCCCCGTGCTGCGTTAGATCTGGGTCCTGACTGGTAATTGCAGCTCAAGGTCTCTGGGTAACGAGTGAACCAGCTGAATGGCAGGTAGCAACTCTGCTGTTTCTTGTTGTCAGTAAAAGGATGAGAACTGTTAGTTTCTACTGCTTCTGCTGATAGTGCCAACCAGGACCTTGTGCCTTATAAATATTGACTGTCTGAAATTTGTTGTTAGTATTTGTGGCTGCCCTGAAAATCTGCTTGTAATTCAAAGCTAATGATTTTCTCAACAAGTATCGTAATATATTTCTGTGCCAGTTTAATTTATTTATGATTCAAAGTTAGTAAATTTTTCAGCAATGTGTTGATACACTTCTTCCCCATCAGTTTTCCCTTATTGAGCATTTACTGCGTGCTAAGCACTATGTCATGTGTTGAAACTCTAGTATTTACATCTTGTCTTCATCCTTAAGTGGCTTAAGTCTAAGTGAAAGATGCAGACATCTAAACACATAATTTAAATAAAGTGTTACAGTGCCATTGTATGAAACAGAAATGCCCGTGATGCTGTGAGTATAGGATCTGTCCTTTCATACGTGGTTTGTGAGTCTGTTACCTAAATTAATGACTACGCACATCAAATAAGACCATGTTAATGGTTCAGTCCCTGTAAGAACTCCTGCTTTGTATAGGGAAAACAATCTTTTCTGTACTGAACACAGGAAGCTGTTTTGTGTTTTTAACTAACTAATTAAATATTTAAACTTATCCCTTTATTTTTACTTCATGTCTTGTATTCCGTTCTCTGATTTCTGTAGTAATATAGAGTTCTGGATCTAGATGGCCTGAGTTTCAGTCTCAGCTCCACCATGTCCTAGTTCTGTGATCCTGCGCCAGTCACTTAACCTTTCCATCCCTCAGTTTTCTTATCAACATTATGGGAATAATTACACCTACCTAATAAGGGTGTTGTGAAGATTATATATTTATGCCTGAGCCTGATGCTAGGCTCTCTGAGTGAGGGCTACTGTTGCTTGTTGTTGAGCTGGGGCTTCACAAAATAGTGGAGTACCTCATATAACAGCCTAAGATTGCCACCTCTTTTTCCCTCATTTTTTTTTTTAGGAAAAGAAATTATACAGTTAAACTAATAACTAACAGTATTGCATAAAATATGATATGTGAAACATCCAAGTAAGTTAGTCTGGGAATTTTTCTGTTTAAATAATAAAATTTTCAGTTAATCTACTTAGGGATTGAGATTTTGTATAAACTAGGCAGCTGTTTGTTTAGATTACTTGTAATAAAAATGGATTCATGCATTGATAAGCTTGTGTTGCTTGATTTTTTTTTTCTTTTTTGTTGGCTAATAAACTTTATAATCTCTAGGTAACATTTAGGCATGATTCTTCAATAGTGGAAGTTCAGGATGACCACATAAATGGCCCACTAAAGGTAATTCATTTATTTATTCCCTGTTAATTCTAATGCTTCAATGGGAAACAATAATTGTACTTGGTCTTTTAAAAATTAATTGATTACTTTGTTACTGAGTTGATAAATACATAATTCTCTGTAAATAGACTAATAGAAAAGAGTAGACATGGTGTTCAGTAAAACCTGATATCCTACCTGTGCTCAGAAATGAAATGAACATCAAGGAAGCATTGATTGCTGTCTATTTACTCACCTGTCTTGGTCTCAACATGTTTCACATACTCAAATGATGGAATTTCCAGAATTATAGGGGATGAATTGGGGATCAAGTGACGTAAGTTCAATGATGATATGAAAAGTGAGAAGACAAAAAAATATAAAAAATCTCAGGCCTTTTAGTTCTTTAAAGCAGCTACTGGCATATGAAATTGTTTCAGGGTTGTCAGCGAGTTGTACGTGATGAACAAGGTCATACATATGGAGTTTTATTTCTTTGCATCCGTTTCTCTTCATTGGCCAATGAAGTTCACGCTGCTTTAGTTCCCACTAGGGAGCAGGCTGAAGGGAATGTGTGGGTAGCTGCTGTGTGCTCTTTGGCCATTTTTTTAGTTTTAATTTTTAAAATTTATTTTTTAAATTGAAGTACAGTCAGTTTCTGGTGTACAGCACGGTGTCTCTGTCATGCGTATACATACATGTATTTGTTTTCATATTCCCTTTGGCCGTTTTGAGTGTCTGAAATGGACGTTGACCTAGCTGAGTGAATTTTAAGAAATGCTAACAAAACTGAAGAAGCATTTGCAGATGCATGAAATATCTTGTCCAAATGAAGCTGTACTTTGTAAAGAATAGATGTGTGTATCTGCTGGTTTGTGGTTGATTTAAAAACTTAATTGGAGCCCCAGGGCATTAGTACCTTGCATAAGTAGTAGGTACTGTGGGGGCCTAAAATTTGTAAGTTTTTGAAATTGCTCCATGTAAAAATATTTTCTGCCCTTCTGTTTTGTAGGTGCCATCTTACATGCACATGTACGTCACTTGTGGGGACAAAAAGACAAAAACACGCATGTGTATAATTGGACATTAGCCACCATTCATTTTGCACTTAGTATGTGCTAGGACTGTACTGAGTCCTCCACACATACGGTCTTGTGTAATCTTCATAACATCTCCTTATGGAAGAGGAAACTGAAGGGAGGTGGGAGATAAAGTTATCTGGCCAAGGTTTTAGAGCCAGTAATGACAACCAAAATTCTGGTAGATTCACAGCCTGTAATTAAACATAGTGCCCTCTGGATGATCAGAACACATACCTCTTCATGCCTTTTTTGTGTGTTTGCCTAATAATAACACCATCACAGCTTTTCAGTGCCTGACTACCCTGTTCACCTGGCACAGGCCAGCTGGTAGAAACTACAGAAAATGTTCAGTGTTGCAAGGGACAGGAAAGACAGTTACTTTGTATCATCAAGCCATCTTCCTCTCCTGCTACTCCAGCCTCTTTGTGGCATAGTTGATTTATTTTGCTTGTTTGGTTTTTCTTATTTTATTAAAATTTTTTTTGTGATTAAGGCTTAACACCATTTGGATTTTGACATAGGCAAGTATATTAAATTTTGGTCTCAACATTGTTAACATATTTCTCTTGTCTGTAGACTTTTTTGGTATGTAGATTTTTCAGTTAACTTTTTTTTGTTGACTGTATGTAGATTTTTGATTGTTCCCTAGTACATTCTGTAGCCTTCTGTCAACTGATAGAAAGTATCAGCATTTGGATAAAATATTTCTGTTAGAGGAAATAAGCCTCCAAGACTGATCTGATCTCAATATGTTTTCAGTGAGGTCACAGGAAAATACTACTAGACCACATGAATATTAAATAAAAAAATTAAACCATGTATTTATTGACTGTAGTCATTTAGTGAAAGTTCTAGAATTTCATATCCTCTTGTGGGCATTGTGCTGACAGTCTCTTTGAACAATTTTGTTTCTGTTATCATTATAAAGACCATATACATTTTCTTTTATTTTTATTGATGTATAATTGGCATATAGCATTATTATTAGTTTCAGGTGTACAACATGATTCAGTATTTGTGTACATTGCAGAAGGATCACCCCATTACATCTAGTTAACATCCATCACCGTACATGGTTGAAAAATTTTTTTTCTAATGATAAGGACTTTTAAGATTTACCGTCTTAGCAACTCTTTAAATATGCAATATAATATTACTGACTGTAGTCACCATGCTGTACATTATATCCCCGTGACTTTTTATTTTATAACTGGAAGTTTGTACCTTTTGACCCCCTTCATCCATTTTGTCCACCCCCACTTTCTTTCCCCTCTGGCAACCACCAGTCTGTTCTCTGTATCTGTAACCTTGATATTTTTGGTTTTGTTTTGTTTTTTCCTCATTTTTCAGACTCCACATGTAAGTGATATCGTATAGTACTTGTCTTTCTCTGTCTGACTTATTTCACTCAGCACAATGCACTCAGGGTCTATGTTGTTGCAAATGGCAAGGTTTCATTCTTTTCTGTGGCTGAATTATACACACACAGGCATCTTTGTTCATCTGTCATTGGATGCTTAGATTGTTTTCATATCTTGACTATTGAACCTAACGCTGCAGCAAACATGGGGGTGCACAGATCTTTACAAATTAGTATTTTCAGTTCCTTTGCGTAACTACCAAGCAGTGGAATTGCTGGATCATATACTAGTTCTATTTTTAATTTTTCAGGGCCCCCCATTCTGTTTTCCATAGTGGCTATACCAATTTAAACTTACACCAGCAGTGCACAAGGCTTTCCTTTTTTCCACATTCCAGCCAACACTTTCTTGTCTTTTTGATAAGCCATTTTAATACGTGTTAGGAGATATCTTATTGTGGGTTTGATGTACATTTCCCTGATGATTAGTGATGTTGAGCATCCTTTCAGATACCGGTCTGCCATCTATATGTCTTTTCTTCTTTGGAAAAATGTTTACTCAGGTCTTCTGCCCATTTTTTAATTAGGTTGTTTATTTTATTCATACTGAGTTGAGTGAGCTGTTTATATATTCTGGATAGTAACTCCCATCAGTTATATCATTTGCAAATATTTTCTCATTCGGTAAGTTGTCTTTTCATTTTGTTGATAACTTTTCTTTGTTGTGAAAAAGCTTTTACGTTTAATTAGGTCCCATTTGTTTATTTTTGCTTTGTTTCCTTTGCCTTAGGAGACAGAGCCAAAGAATATTGCTAAGAGTGATGTCAAAGAGTGTACATTTTCTTCTAGGAGCTTTATGGTGCCCAGTCTTATATTTAGTCCATTTGGAGGTTATTTTTGTAAATAATGTGAGAACCTCTGTCCATTTTTCACTTGGACTGTTTTTTTCCTTTAACACTGTTGCATTGCATGAGTTCTTTTTATATTTTGGTTTTTGACCCCTTGTCAGATACATGGTTTGCTGATGAATTTTCTCCCATTCAGTAGGTTGCCTTTTCAAATTGTTGATGATTTTCTTTGCCGTGCAGAAGTGTTAAGAGTTTGATATAGTTATAAAGACCATATGAATGTAATCATCAGCATTTTCTTGATCAGATGAAACTATTTTAAATGATTGTCATTAATGGTACAGTTTAACTCTTTTTTTAAAAACATTTTTTATTGAGTTATAGTCATTTTACAATGTTGTGTCAAATTCCAGTGCAGAGCACAATTTTTCAGTTACACATGAACATACATATATTCATTGTCACATTTTTTTTCATTGTGAGCTACCACCAGATCTTGTATATATTTCCCTGTGCTCTACAGTGTAATCTTGTTTATCTATTCTACCTTTTGAAATCCCAGTCTGTTCCTTCCCACTCCCTGGTACAGTTTAACTCTTAAGGAGACCCCAAAATTAATTCTTATATTTTCCTACTCTTCCCCAGCCTCCTTGAAAAAGAAGTGGTGATATGGTTCAGACAGTAAATTTCACAGGCAGGGTTCCTCAGACCCCCAAGAATTCCCAAGGCCCTTTCAGGGACATAATACTGGAAAAACTATTTTCATAATAATACTTAGATGTTATTTAACTTTTTCATTAATGGTACAAAAACAGTGTTAAGTAAAACTGCTGGCACATTAACACAAATCAGATCAGTTATTTTATTCTTAACCCACTATGTACCCAATTAGTGGGGAAAAAAGACACTTTTGGTTTGTTCATTTATCTTCTAAAAGTTTTTCTAACTTTTTTTTTTTTATTACTTTGGGTTGGAGCTATTGTGAAAGTGAAGAATCTTGACGGTGCCTATCAGGAAGCTGTAATCAATAAATTAACAGATGCGAGTTGGTACACTGTAGGTAAGGAAATAAATCTTTTAAAAGTATATTTCAATGATAATACAAATAAGGCAGATTTTTATTCATTTACTTCCATAATTGTCATAGATGTTCTTACTGTTAATGGTTTATATCTTTCCATATCTTTAAAACATTTATTTTATAAATACATACATAATAGAATTTGAAATTAGTTTATATATTATACTGTTGGATTTCTAGCTTTTTTTGCTTCAGAGTATATCCTAGAGAAGGCCTTTGTGTATTTAAGTAGTGTTAAGAATATTCATGTTGTTGTGCAATAGATCAATTTTTTAATTGTAATATGTTTCATAATATTTGATGTAACATAGTTTATTTTCTATTACCAATGGTGTTGCCAGTTTCCTTAAATATATGCTGGGTTGAATGTCTTTGGTTCATACACATTATTACAGTATTTCCATAGTGTGTACATTGACAACTAGGCATAGATTGAAGGGAAATGTAGTTTTTAAAACTTTAGTAGGTAATGAAAACTCTTTCCTAAAAGATTGTATTAATTTACACTCTTGTGAACAGTGTATGAGTGTACTTGTTTTCCCAATCCTTGTCAAATTTGATGTGAGTAGTATTTTAAAATTTTTCCCTATTTGGACAGAAAATAGTATCTCACTTTTGAGTAATCATGAGATGGAGCATATTTTCATAACTTTAATGAAAGGAGCATTTGTTCATTTGTATTTTCTCTCTTTTTAAGTTTTTTTATTTTTTAAATTTTTATTGAAGTACAGTTGATTTACAGTGATGTCTCAGTTTCAGATGTACAGCAAACTGATACAGTTATACATATATATTATAATATATATGCATCTTAAGATCCTTTTCCATTATAGGTTATTGCAAGATGTTGAATATATTTCCCTGTGCTACATGCTAGGTCCTTGTTTTTTATCTATTTTATATATAGTAGTGCATATATGTTAATCCTGAACTCCTGAGTTACTGCCCCCCCTTCCCCTGTGGTAACTGTACTTTATTTTCTATGTCTGTGAGTCTATTTCTAGTTTGTAAATAAGTTCATTTATATCATATTTTTTCTAGATTCCACGTGTAAATAATATCCTGACACTTGTATATCTCTGTCTGACTTACATTACTTAGAATGACCATTTCCAGGTCCATTCATGTTGCTGCAAATGGCATCATTTTGTTCTTTTTAATGGCAGAATAGCATTCCATTGTGCATATATACCACATCTTCTTCATTCAGTCATTTGTCGAAGGACATTTAGGTTGCTTCCATGTCTTGGCTGTTGTAAATAGTGCTGCTATGAACATTTGGGTACATGTGTCTTTTTGGGTTAGTTGTTTACTACTCATATATGCTCAGGAGTGGGATTGCTGGATCATTTATTACCTCTTACCATATGGTAACACTAAGGAACTTCCATACTGTTTTCCATGGTGGCTGCTTAAATTTACATTCCGAACAACAGTGTAAGAGGGTCTCTTTTTCCGTACTCTCTCCAGTGTTTATTATTTGTAGATTTTTAATGATGGCCATTCTGACTGGTGTGAGGTGAAACCTCATTGTAGTTTTGATTTGCATTTATCTAATAGTTAATAATAGTTATATTGAGCATCATTTTATGTGCCTGTTGGCCTTCTGTATGTCTTTGGAGAAATGTTTTTTAGGACTTATGCTCATCTTTTGACTGAGTTGTTTGTTTATTTTTCTCTTTTTGATATTAAAATGTATGAGCTAATTTGTATATCTGGCAAATTAAGCCCTTGTCACTCTCCTCATTTGCAAATATTTTCTCCCATTCTGTAGGTTGTCTTTTTGTATTGCTTTTGGTTTCCTTTGCTGTGCAAAAGTTTTTAAGTTTAATTAAAATCTCATTTGCCTGTTTCTAATTTTTATTTCCATTACTCTAGAGACAGATTGAAAACAATACTGCTGTGATTTATATCAGAGTGTCTGCCTCTGTTTCTATCTAGGAGTTTTAGAGTATCTGGTTTTACATTTAGATCTTTAGCCATTTTGAGTTTATTTTTGTACACGGTGCCAAACAATGTTCTAATTTCATTCTCTTACATGTAGCTGTCAAGTTTTCCAAGCACCACTTATTGAAGAGACTGCCTTATCTCCAATTGTGCAACTTCCTTTGTTGTAGATTAATTGACCCATAAGTGCGTGGGTTTATTTCTGGGTTTTTATGCTGTTCCATTGAGCTGTCTGTCTGTTTTTTGGCCAGTGCCACACTGTTTTGATTATTCTAGCTTTGTAGTATAGTGTGAAGTCAGGGAGCGTGATTCCCCCAGCTCCATTCTTCTTTCTCAAGATTATTTTTGCAATTCGAGTCTTTTGTTTTTCCATTCAAATTAAAATTTCTTTTTCCTCCACTTCTGTGAAAATTGCCAGTGGTAATTTGATAGGGAATGCATCGAATCTGCAGATTGCCTTGGATAGTGTGGTCATTTTAACAATATTGATTCCTCCTGGTCAAGAACTCGGTATTTCTTTCCATCAGTTTCTCTCATCAGTGTCTTACAGTTTCAGAGTGTCTATCTTTTGCTTCCCTAGGTAGGGTTATTTCTATTTTATCTTTTTTGATGAGATGTTAAATGGGATTCTTCCCTTAATTTCTTCTTCTGATATATTCTGGCAACATATTTCTCTATATTGTCTGTATCCTGCAACTTTACCGGATTTATTAAGGAGCTCTGGAAGTTTGCTGGTAACATCTTTAGGATTTCCTACGTATAGGATCATGTCATCTGCAAAAGTGATAATTTTAATTCTTTTCCAATTTGGATCCCTCTTACTTCCTTTTCTTCTTTGATTACTGAGGCGAGGACTTCCAAAACTGTGTTGAATAAAAGTGGCAAGAGTGGGTATCCTTGTCTTGTGTCACACACTGTTTGGTTTGCAGATACTGAAATACCTTTGCATCCCTGGAATAAATCCCACTCACAGGATTTTAACGTATCGGGGAGCTGGTTTGCTAGTCTTTTGCTGAGGATTTTTGTATGTATATTCATAAGTGGTATTGGCCGACAATTTTCTTTTTTGTGATATCTTTGTCCGGTTTTGGTATGAGGATGATGGTGGCCTCATAGAGTGAGTTTAGATGTGCTCCTTCCTCTGCAGTTCTTTGGGATAGTTTTAGAAGGGTAGGCATTAACACTTCTATAAATGCTTGGTAGAATTCTCTTGAGAAGCCATCTGGTCCTGGGTTTGTTTGTTGGGAGTTTTTAAATTACTGATTCAATTTCAGGACTGGTCATTTGTCTGTTGATATTTTGTTTCCTTGTTCAGTCTTGGGAGATTATACCTTTCTAAGAATTTGTCCATTTCTCCTAGGTTGTCCATTTCATTGGCGTATAGTTGTTCATAGTAGCTAGCGTCTTGCGATCCTTTGTATTTCTGTGGTGTCAGCTGTAACATCTGCGTTTTCACTTTTGATTTTATAGATTTGAGCCCTCTCCCTGTTTTTCTTGATGAGTCTGGCTAAAGGTTTATCAGTTCTTTTTTGTCTTTTGAAAGAACCAGCTTTTAGTGTCATTCGTCTTTTCTTTATTTTTTTTAAGTCTCTTTCATTTCTTTCTCCTCAGACGTTTATGACATTTTTCTTTCCCCTAACTTTGGGTTTTGTTTTGTCTTCTTTCTCTAATTGCTTTAGGTTATATGGTTAGGTTGTTTATTTGATATATTTCTTCTTTCCTGATGTAGACTTGTATCACTATAAACTTCCCTCTTACATCAGCTTTTGGTGTATCTCATAAGTTTTGGATTGTCGTGTTTTTATTTTGATTTGTCTTCGGGTAGTTTTAAATCTTTTCCTTTGATTCCTTCAGTGATCCACTGGTTGTTTAGTAGCATGTTGTTTAGCCTCACATATTTGTATTTTTGCATTTTTCCCCCTTGTAGTTGATTTCTAATCTCATAGCACTGTGGTCAGAAACGATGCTTGATATAATTTCAGATTTCTTAAATTTGCCTAGGCTTGCTTTCTGGCCCAGGGTGTGATCTATGCTGTAGAATGTTCCATGTCACTTGAAAGAATGTTTATTCTGCTGCTTTTGGAATTGAATGCTCTGCAAATAGCAGTTAAGCCCCGAATGTATGATTTATGGCTTGTGTTTCCTTACTGACTTTCTGTCTGGGTGACCTCTTGGTGTGAATGGGGTGTTAATGTCCCCCCTATATATTGTGTTATTGTCAACTTCTCCCTTTCTGTTAACATTTGCCTTTTGTATTGAGGTGCACCTATGTTGGGTGCATAGATACCAACAATTGTTACATCTTTTTCTTGGATTGAGCCTTGATCATTATGTGGTGTCCTTCTTTGTCTCTTATAACAATCTTTAAAGTGCGTTTGGCCTGATGTAAATATTGCTCTTCCAGCTTTCTTTAGGTTTCCATTTGCATGAAATACCTTTTTCCTCCCTCTCACTTTCAGTGTGTATGACTCTAGCCCTGAAGTGAGTCTCCTATTGACAACATATGGACAGGTCTTGTTTTTGTATCCATTCAGCCAGTCTGTATCTTTCGGCTGGAGCATTCAGTCTGTTTATGTTGAAGGTAATTATTGATAGGTGTATTCTTATTGCATTCTTATGCCATTTTGTTAATTTGTTTTGAATTTGTTTTTAAGGTCTTGCTTCCTTTTTCTGTTCTGTTTTGTGATCTGATGACTATCTTTAGTGAACATTTGTATTCTCCCTTCTATGTGTATATGTGTTATGTATTTTTGGTTTGCGGTTAGCGTGAGTTCTTGGTAGAGCAGTGTGTGTATAGACAAATGATTGCTTTAAGTTGCTGCCCTCTTAAATTCAAATGCAGTTTAAATGCCCTGCATTTGTACTTTCCTCCCCTCATGATTACTGTTTTTGATCTCATATTTTACATTTAATTATTTGTGTATCCCTTTAACTGCTTACTGTGGATATCGATGATTTTACTACTTTTGTCTTTTAACCTCCTTTTTAGTTTGTGTGTGCATGATTTCCTATGTTGTCTGTATGTTTGCCTTACCAGTGAGCTTTTCCATTTCATAGTTGTCTTGTTTTTAGTTGTGGCCTTTTTTTTGCCTATGGGAGTTCCTGTAGCATTTGTTAGGGCTAGATGCAGGTTTAGGGTTAGGTTGAGGGTTAGGGCTAGGTGCTGGGTTAGGGCTAGGTTCAGAGATACTGCTTGGTGCAGGTTTAGTCTGTTTGCAGGGTTATGGCTATGTTCAAGGTTAGGGCTTTGAGCAGGGTTAGGGCTAGGTTGAGTGTTAGGGCTAGGTTGAGGGTGAGGGCTAGGTTCAGGGTTACGGATTGTTTCAATGTTCATGCTAGTTTGAGGTTTGCTTAGAGCTTGTTTGAGGGTTAGAACTAGGTTCAAGTTTAGGGGTAGGTTCAGGGCTAGGTGCAGGTTTAGGGCTTTGTGATGTTTTAGGGCTTGTTTCATTTCAGGTTTAGTATGATTTTCAGGGTTCATGCTTAGTGCAGTGTTAGGGCTAGTGCTTGTTCTAGCGTCAGTGTTAGGGGTAGGTTCAGGGTGAGGGCTTGGTGTAGGTTTAGTACTAGTTGCAGGGTTAAGGCTATGTTGAAGGTTACGGCTAAGTGCAGTGATATGGCTAGGAGCTGGTTTAGCGCTAGGTGCAGGGTTAGGGCTATGATTAAAATTAGAGATAGTTGAGGGTGAAGGCTAGGAGCAGACTGAAGTCTAGGTTATGGGTAAGGGCTAGTTTCAGGGATAGGTTTACGTTCAGTTTCTGGGCCATGTTCAGGTTCAGGGCAAGGTGCAGATTGATGGCTACGTCCATGATTAGGTGTAGTTGCAGGGCTGGTGCTAAGTTCAGGGGTAGGTTTAAGTGCAGTGTTAGGGCAAGTTTTAAGGTGAGGTTAGGTGTAGGGTTATGGCTAGTTGTACGGTTAGGTCTAGATTCTTTGTTAGGGCTAGGTGAAGGTTTAGGGCTAGGTTCACATTTAAGGTAGGTTCAGGGTTAAGGCTAGGTGCAGGTTTAGGGCTAGTTTCAATGTGAGGGCTGTGTGCAGGATTAGGGCTTGTTTCAGGTTTATGGCTAAGTTGAGGATAAGACTTTGTTTCAGGTTTAGGTCTAGATTCAGGGTTGGGTCTAGTTTCAGGGTTAGAGTTAGATTCGGGTGAGGGCTCGGTTCAAGGTTACGGCTACTTTCCGTGTACCGACAAGGTTCAGGGCTAGGGCTCTGTTCGGGTTAGTGCTAGGTTCATGTTCAGGGCTTGGTGCACGGTTGCGGCTAGGTTCAGGGTTACGGCTAGGTTGAGGGTAGGGCGAGGAGCAGGGGTATTGCTATGGGAAGGTTTAGGGCTATGTTCAGGGTTAGGGCTAGTTCCACGGTTAGGGTTAGGTTCAGGATTAGGGCTATGATCAGACGTAGGGTTATTTTCAGTTTGGGCTAGGTCCATTGTCAGGGCTAAGTGCAAGTTTAGGGCTAAGTGGAAGGTTCAGAATAGATGCGCTGTTACGGCTAGATTCAGGGATAGGGAGAGGTGCAGGTTAGGGCTACGTTAAGGATTAGGGCTAGGTGCAGTGTTATGTCTATGTTACACAGTAGGGCTAGGTTCAGACTTAAGGCTAGGTTCAGTGTTCTAGGTCCACGGGTAGGGCTGTATTTAGTTTTAAGGCTAGGTTTGAAATTAGGGCTCTATTCAGGTACACGGCAAGTTTTAGTGTTAGGCCCAGGTGCATTGTTACCCAGTCGGTGTCTGGGTGGTGTGGCATTGGGGGTGAGAATTCTACTGTGCAGTCCTCGGCCAAGGGGTGGACAAGCCCTACCGTCTCACGGCCCGGCCTCGGATGGTGGTGCTCGGCCCCTCTTGGTGGCATTGGCCGTGTTTCGTAGTATGGGAGCCCCATCCCCAAGTGTTCCCGCTACCGGTGGGAGGGGCAGGGGCGTATGTGCGTACGCGTACACGCACGCGCAAAGCGCAGGAGCCCGTCCTACACTGTTGGTGGGAATGTAGTTTGCTGCTGCCATTATGGAAAACAGTATGGAGATTCCTCAAAAAACTAAACATAGACTTACCCTGTGATCCAGCAATCCCACTCAGCATATATCCAGAGGGAACTCTGATTTGAAAAGATATGTCCACCCCAATGTTCATAGCAGCACTATATACAATAGCTAAGACATGGAAACAACTTAAATGTCCATCAACAGATGACTAGTAAAAGAAGCTGTGATGTATTTGTACAATGGAATACTACTCAGCCATAAAATAATAAAATAATGCAATTTGCAATATCAGTAATACATAATGATGTAAGCAGAAATGTAATGATGTAAGCAGAAAAAGAAAGAAAAATACCATGTGATATCATTCATATGTGGAATCTAAAAAAAGAAAAAAGACACAAATGAACTTATTCACAAAACAGAAACAGACTTACAGACATAGATGACAAACTTATGGTTACTGGGGGATAGGAGGTGGAAAGGGATAAATTGGGAGTTTATGCTTTGGAAATATTAACTACTATATATAAAATAGATAAACAGGTTTCTTCTGTACAGCACAGGGAACTATATTCAATATCTTGTAGTAATCTATAATGAAAAAAATATAAAAATGAATATATGTATTTATATGTATGACTGGCACATTATGCTATACACCAGAAATTGACACAGTGTAAACTGACTATACTTAAATAAAATTAATTAATTAATTAAAAGGTGATACCAATAAAAGTACATGTATAAAAACTATTAAGCTTTTTGAAGTATAGTTGCTTTACAATATTATATTAGTTTTAGATATACAGTATAGTGATTCAGTATTTTTATAGATTATACTCTGTTAAAAATTATTACAAGATAATGGTTATAATTCCAAGTGCAATACAGTATATCATTGTTTGTATCTTTCAGTTCCGTACCCCTGTGTTGCCCCTCCCCCTTCCCTCTCTCCACAGGTAATCTCTAAGATATCAGTTTTTTTTAATGTAAGGAAAAGTTTGTTTACGTCTAAGAATGGCAGACATTTAGAAGAGTGGTAATGCCTGTTCTTGGAAAGGTGTGGAGGTGATAGTTACACTTGTTGATGAAACTTGGTTAAACCTTTTAGAGCTTTATTGTAGTGACATGGCAAGATGCTCAAATATATTGTAAAGGGTAAGAAAAAATTCCAAAGCATTGTAGGATGTACACTGGAAAAATTTATGTGAGACTGTGACTAACAGTTCACATTGATTTTCTCTGAATGGAATTGCGGAGTCACTTTTGTATGTCGCACGTTGCTATAATTTATCATTAAAATATATTACCTTCGTAATTAGAAAGAAAACATTTTTAAAAGGCAATTTTACAATTTCTCTTTACAGGAGATTACATGCTTGATACAAAGCCAAAAGAAATGCCAGAAATTCAACGTTTAAACTATGAGCAGGTAATTGACACAATTTTTGTTCTATTAAAATACGTAATTTTAACTTATGGATGTATTCTCTGATCCCTATCAGTGGCTTTTCAGGTATATTCTTTGATTTCTTTATTTTGAACACAATTCCAAAAATGTAAAAAACATCCTTTTTTTAAATGAGGATAAGGAATTTTTATTATTTTTTAAATGTGATGACGTATGGTGGTTTTATTATTTTTAAAGTCCTATCATCTAGAGATGTGTACTGAAGTATTTATGGATGATATAAATATGTCTGGGCTTTGCTTCAAAATAATACAGACGAGGGGGAAGTGGGTGGGGGTAAGGGTGAGGCGAGCTTAGCCAGGGGTGGGTGGGGCACATGGGATTATTATAATTGTCTACTTTTGTGTCTGCTCAAAATTCCCTACAATAAAAAATAATCATAAAAGAAGTGCAAATCAGATCAGTCTCTCCCCTCAACAGCTTCCTCAGCTCCGCAGTTACTTAGGGTAAAACCCAAATATTTTCCTGTGTGGTTGGGACCCCACCACCTTCTGCAGGCTTCTCTCTGTCCCTCAGAAACCCCAAGCTCCTTCCCACCGCTGGGCATTTGCACCACCTGCCCCCTGCCCCCTCTACCTGGAGCCCCCCTCACTACACACACACACCTTGTCAACCCTCCCTCACCCTCTAGGTCTCAGCTTAGACATATTTCTTAAGGCACTTTCTCTGATCAACCACCGACCCATAGGGGGCCCTGTTAGACTCCCTTGTGGCACGGCATCCTGTGTTCTTCCTTCAGGAGGCTTATCCCAGCTGTGAGGGCAGGAATGTGTTTGGAACTTTCTCCCCACAGGACGGCCAGCTCTGCGAGGGCCTGCCGACCCCAGGCCTCAGGCAGTGCCTGTCCCGGGATGCCCTCCCCTGCCAGTCATCTACATTAGGTCCCAGCCTGGCCCTTTGCCCTGGATCTGGAGCCTGACCAAGGAAGGCCAGAGAAACAGGGAGAAGGTGGGCCAAAGTTGCCCCCAGAACCGGAGGTGGGTTTGCCGCCTGCCCAGCCCTCATCCAGACACAAATGTCAAAGCAGCCCAGGAAGTTTCTCCTCTAGAGCATGGGAACATCATCCCCACAGCCTTCTCCTCCCTCACCCATGTCTCCCTGAGCCCCCACCTCCTTGCTGATCCCACCCAATCCCAGCTTCCCAGGACCTGAGTGTCTCCCTGGCCCAGACTCAGCCCCACTCCCCCAGCCCCAGCCTGGCTCCAGGGATGAGGGGACATGATTCTGAACAGGCACCTTAGGGGTGAGGACCACGGCAGAGCCCCCACTGATGCTGAGGATAGGCACGAGGGGCTGGGAGGAGATGAAGTCCTGGATCTGGGCCACGGCCTCAGTGCCGACGTTGCCCTCAGAGACGATGCCATGGACGCGGGCAGCGCCCAGCAGCCCGTAGATCTGGGTGAGAAGACTGCTGGGGTTGGTGGTGTTGACCCCCACGGTGAGTGGTTGGATCTCTAGGAGCAGGTCCAGGAAGCTCTGGGGGATGAGGCGGGTATGGGCCTGGCCCTGCAATGGCCCTAAGCTGCCGAACACCACGGCCACCATCACAGCCTGCTCGCCCTGCCCGGGGCCCAGCCCTGCCCAGGCATTGAGGAGTGAGGTGAGCAGCAAGGCCGGCCCCAGAGCCCCCCACCATGTCCACCAGAGGGTCCTGCAGAGAGACCAGGATAGGCATGGGGAGGGAGGCAGAGGCACGAAGAGAAAAGAGAGACAGACAGGAGGCGAAGGCCAGAGTCATAAGGGCACACATCCAGAGGATGAAAGAGAAGAGGGGGAGCCTCCTTCCACAAAGAGAGGCAGAGACAGAGGGAGACAGACAGACACAGACAGACAAGGAAAAAGAGACAGAGGTTAGCTGAGTGTCTAAGCGCAGCCCAGAGGGCGGGGGCTGGGAAGAAGATGCCAGGCTAGGTGCTCATTACTTCCATTTTATGGTTGAACACCATGCTTGGAAACTCATCCATCTGGGTTCTGCCCCAGGAAGGTACACAGCAAATGCTAATCTGGTGCCAAGTGCATGGATTTGAGTGGAGAGGCTTGAGTTCAAGTCCCAGTTCTGCCGCTTACTAATTGTGTGATCTTGGGGAAGTTGCCTAGCCTCTCTGAGCCATGTTTTCTTGCCTGCAACAATCACAGGACCTACTTCACAGTGGTGTGAGGGGTGCCGCTGTTATCAGCATCCTTATCCTACAGGTGACAGCCCCACAGCCAGGGGAAGGCAGGCAGCCCTGTAACACACACACACACACACACACGTACCATTCTCCATCCTAAACTGGACCTAACATCTCCAAGGACCCTCCTCTGCTTAACCCTTCCTGGCTCAGAGCCCCTCCTCCTGGGCACTGGACATCCCTACCCTCCCCCCGTTGCCTCAGTTAGTAGCCGCTCTTCCACAGCAGGTGTGTGACCCAGTTGATTTGTTTGGAGCTCAGGGTCACCTGAAACCCTGAGGTATCTCACACATGAGCTGCCTCCCTAGGCCATCACTGATGGGAGGGGATTTTTACCATAACCCAAGGGCCTGACGTGTATCCCTGCTAAATGAGCATCATGGCTTTGGACTGGGACCAATAGCCACACTGGTGAGTGGTACCCATGCATGCAGTTCTCCCTCCCAGCTGGCCATCGGCCACAGCTTTACCCCCCCTCCATCACCATGACATCCCCAAAAAACTTCTGAACAGGGGAGAGTGGAAGGGCGACCAGGCCGGGCCTGGTTGAATTCAGGAGGAGAAGACGGGAGTTTTGGCGGGGGAGGGAATACTGTGCTCACTTTTCTACCCTTGAAACTCCCCCCGTGTGTGATTTCCTAGTACACTGACTTCCAGTGTCAGCCTGGAGACGTGTGTGTCTTGTGTGCGAGCCTGAGCATGCTGTGCCCGCAGCGACCTCCAATCAGAGATTTCAAATTACACCTGAAAAGGGCACTGCCGGGCTTGTTCCACACTTTGCAAGGCCTCTCTGTGCTCATCTCTGCCCATCCCTGTAGGTTCCCCACCCTCTGGGAAGCCCAAAGCTTCCCCCACCTCTGCCTCCCAGCTCTGAGCTCCAGATCTCTGCTGCCCAGGACAGCAGCCTCCAGTCACGTGTGACTATTGGGCACTTAAATGTGTCTCGTCGGAATTGCGGCATGTCGTGTCAAATACACACTGGCTATTGAAGACTTGGTGTTCAAAAAGGAAAATATCTCAATATTTTTATATGGATTACACGACAAAAGAACATTTTAGATACATTGAGTTAAACACAATATAGCCTTAGAATTCATTTCACCTTTCTTTTTACTTTTTCTACTGTGCCTTCATGAGCTCTCATGTGGTTTCTTTTGGAAAACGTAGCTGTAGATAAAGGACCCAAGTCCTCCCTCAGCTCCAAGGAGACTCTCTGATGGGAACGTGTCTTCCAGGACTGGAGTTGAGGAGAGGAAACTGAGGGAGGTCTTGCCTCTCACAGAAACTGATTGCAGGATGCCTCTGAAGGGAGGAGTCCCAATCAGGCAAGTCTGTGAACTTAAAATAGCAATGGGCAGATTCAAAGAGATGCAGACTCCAGAATCTTAGCACCACATGGCATCCAGTCTCCTGCACAAGGCAGGAGGGGGGGCCCCACTGGCCTGAAACACTCCTCTGGCCACTGCAACCCTCAAACAGCACAGCTGCTCCCTGGTGCCCACAAATTAAACCCAGACACTGGGTCTCATGGACAGAGCCCCACACACTCTGACCCCAACCAACTGTCCTTCCCTCCGTGGATCCCACACTCTTGCCACTTAGGGGTGACCCTACTACTCTCGTCTCTTGGCTTTTGCTCTGCTGTTCCCTCAGGCTAGAATGTCCTCTTCCCACCACCTCTCTCTTGTCTACACAACAGATCCCCGAATTTTCAGAGCCCAACCTCAATCCCTCTCCCACAGAGCACCTGCCTTAGTTCATCCAGGCTCTGGAAACATGGGTGAGAAGACAGAGGGTCTGGGTCTGGCTCTAGGCCGGTTGCCCTTCCCCCCACCCCACACCCCCACTTCTCCTGGGTTGGGGAGCTCCTCTGCTAGGGCTTCCCTTACTTTGCTGTGTGTCAGGTATTTGCCAGCCCAGGATGCCGCCGACCCACACTGGACTATTGTCTTACAGACCTCTGCCCACCCACTTGGGGTCCACCCCTTTCACAAACGGGCTGTTAATATTTTATGAACATCCGGACCCCAAAAAGGGTCCAGGGAGAGGATGGCAATGGTCAGGCTTCCGGGACCCTCAGCATCACCCTGAATCGCCTGAGCATCTCCATGAACTCGCCCAATCTCAGGCAGGCTCCCACGCACGGACATGCACACACACACACTCACACTCCAGACATCTGATGGCTGTCCCCTCTCCCAGGCCAGGAGCCTCGGTCCCAGGAGTCGGCCCCACCCACCAGCCACGCTGTCTCCGGGGGAGCCGAGGGACCCAGGCTCCGCGGCTCCTGTGGATCCACTTCCCTCCGAGTGAGCGGACTCTGCTTTACCGTCGGGTTTTCCTCCCTCCGGCTGAGCTAAAACCCGAACCCAGGTGTCAGGGGAGACGACCATTTCGCCATCATGACCCCACTGACGCGGGCACGGGGGTCTCCCTCCTCCAAGACTAACTCCCCCCTCCCCGCTGATTCCGCCCGGACCCGCGGGGAACCTCTTACACTTGGCCTATGAAGTTCGGGGTATTTTTAGGCCAGCGATAAATAATTCATAGGGAACGTGGCATCAGGCTCCCCCCACGGGAGGAAGGGGTGTGTGCGGCGAGAGCCACCGTCACCCCGCGGCTCAGGGACACTGGCGTTGCGGCAGAGGCAGCAGCGGCGACTCCGAGCAACGGGACCCGCGCCACGCCTCCTGGCGGCCAAGCTGGGCACCACGCACTCCGCGCCCCTCGCCTCGCGGCTACCCTCTGCGGGGTGGGGGGGCGCGTGTCCTCGCTCCCAGGCCCCCTTCCCACTGCCCCAAGCTGGTCGCCACCCCAAGCCCCGAGGGTGGGGGTTGCGGAGCTCGCCTGACAGGCAGAGTTGTGGGCGGGTACCACCCCGGGCCTGCCCTGGGGCAAACCCAGGAGTCTGGACCCCCGCTTACCCGATCCCCTAAACAATGCTATTGGAGTTTCTAGTATGGAGTCTACTAGGAGCAGGCTCCAAACCTATTGGCACAGCCAGAAACTACAAGGGTTCCGAACTAGAATCTGCTGAGTCCCCTCCAAGTTGCTTTCCTCAGTTTCTCCATGGCCTGGGTCAGGACCAAGCCAGGGCAGTGCCCCCATCGGAGGTATGGGACCCGAGCCGGAAGTCCTATCGGGTGAGCAGGGCTAGGGCTAGTGGGGTGAGCGCAGGTCCCAGTGGGGATTCCCCTTCGCTCACCCAGCAGGATCTTTGGATGGGTCGTGGTACGCACCCTTGGGAATTTTTTGGCTGCTGGGTGCCTTTGCCTTCTCATGGCCCTGGCCCTGCCCGCTTAGGCCTAGGCACCAACGGCCTTCCGCAGCAGGAGGCTAGGGGTTTCCCTTCCCCGCCGTCAGGGATCCTGATGGAAGACCCGGCAGACCAGAGCCAACCCGCTGGTGCGGCAGCCAGGGCCCAGAGCACAGGGGCTCACGGCTCTCCCGGGTCCTCTTTGCCCACCGGTCCTTTCCTATCCTCGGAGCCTGGGTCCGCCTGGGAGCGAGGTCAGCACTTGGGAAGATCCCACAAAGGGTGAAGCCCAGGCTTATTCCCTGAGGTCAGAGAAGGGAGCGGTATGCGGAGCAGGGGAGAAAAAGAAGAGCTGGAAGGGGAGGACCTGGGGGGAATCACGGTGGGTGAAGGGGCAGGGGTGTGAAGGCAGATGCGCGCAGTAGGTGCTCAGCAAACCTCTGGAAGCAGGGGACCGGGCTTCTGGAGCCGCCGACAGCCCTCTTCGTCCTCTGCTCTGTGCCCTCTCCAGCTCGCTTCTGTCTGGCAAACCCGGCCACGGCCCCAGCTCACAGCCCCGCTCCCTCCCCCGCCTCCCCCGCACCGGCTTGCAGTAGCAACGGTTGCGGGGCCGGCAGCCCAGACTCCCGCGTCCCGCACCGCCCCCTCCCCCGCGGTGCCGTGGCGCCGGGAGAAGGAGCTGGAGAGCTTGGTGACCCGGGAGACCATGTCTTGGGCGCCTCGCCCGCGCCTGTCACCTGGGTCTCTCTCGTCACCTCCTCTCCGCCCGCCCCGGTCCAAATCCGAGGCCCAGACCCCGAGAGTCTCGGTCCCCCGACCGCCCCCTCCTCAGGCTCCCTGCGCTGGCCAGACTCTCCCTGGTGTCCCGCGTCCGCCTCCATTGTCCTTGCGCGAGAGGCGCCTGAGCCCAGCCCCAAGTTTGCGGCGCAGCTGGCATCCCCAGCTCGCCGCCCCGCCCCTCATCGAGGGGAAAGGGCGCTGCGCCCGCGCCCAGAGCTCGCGCCGGCCGCCTCCCGCGCGGTGCGCGTCCCGGCGCCTCGGCTCCGCGCGCTGGCGCGCTCTGTCCTAGCTCGGCGGGCGCCTGAGCCCGGGCGCCCCGGGGCCAGTGCCCGTGGCCCGGCCTGGCGGGCTGGGCCGGGCCCGCCCCCGCGCCCCGCGCCCCTCTTTCCTCCCGTGGGCCGCTAGGCGCCCGGCTCCGTCCCGGGCTGGGCTGCACCCTGCATGTCTGGCTCCCGGGGCCAGCCAGCCAGCCGGCTGTGGGAAGCGCTGGCAGCCACCCGCGGGGGCCCGCCCCGTAACAACCATTCTTAACTCAGCCGTATTTGACTCACAAGCCATGTTTTGCTCATCTGTTTTATATGAATATATATAATTAAATATAGATATCATTCTACACACCTATGTAGAATGGTAACCTGGTAATTTCCTTGAAAAAATTGACTTTCAACTGAATTTGTCATTGATTCATCTTTACTCATTTATTTGTGTTTTATAGTTAAGTTGTGTTAGAAAACAGTTCAGCAGATGATGTCTGGGGTATGGCATTAGGACAACACCTGCTGTTCATAGTTTCAGCGTGTCTGCATTTCTTGGCATGTTCCTTAGAGACTCTAGTCTGTAATATAGGAGGGAACACTGGGTTCAAAACTACTGACGCTGGAAGAAAGCAAGTAAAGCTTCATTTTCTTAAGTATTCTTTTTGACAACGGAAGGCAAGAAGAAATCAGATTCTTACAGAGGAAGAAAGTATCAGCCAATGCAGAAACAGACATCAGTGGAAACTTTATATTTATTTTCAAAGTAACTTTTTCTACATACCTTCACCAGATGGCAGGGCACCAAATGGCACCAAATGGCACCACCAAATGGCAGAAAGAAAACTCACTTCAGTATTGCAAAATTTCTTGAATTTGAATATTCATATAATCTAGTCCTAACAAATCTAAAAGCCATTATATTACTGAAAGACATTTCCAGTGTGGGGGTGGGGAAGACCTAATTACTTGCTTTTTATAGGAGAAACACACTACACAGCACACCTGAGTTAAAAGTAAAGGACAGAAAAACATATACCATGAAAACACTAATCATAAAAATGTAGGGCTGGCTGTATTACTTCTTTCAGAAGATGTAACAATCCTAAATGTACATTCACTTAATAACAGGGCTTCAAAATACACAAAGGGAAGACAGAACTGAAGGAATAAATTTAAAAGTTCACAATTATAGTTGGAGATTTCAACATTCTTCTCTAAGTAGTTGGTGCAACAAGTAGACAGAAAATAAGCCTATGGGAGGGGCTTCAAGAGGGTGGAATAGAAGAACATGGAACTCACAAAATATGTACTGAATTCTGGCAGAAGATCATATACAAGTGGAGCTACAGGAAAAGTCTTCACATAACTGTGTAGGAAGAAAAAAGAAAAGGAATCAGGATCAGATCTGTGCCCAGAAAGGGAGTGGTGGGAGGGGAGAAGTGGCCTCACCCTGGAGAGCCCCCTCTGCAGCGAGGAGGTCAGCTGGGACAGAAGAAGAGCTTCAGAGGCTCAGAGGAGAGTGCAGCACCTGCTCTGTGATGGACGGAGTGGGGAGAGACCAGCACAGACGGTCCCTGTGGTCCCCAGCCCAGATGGGAGCCTGCTGGTGTGTGCCAGGACTGGGTGCTGGAGCTTGAGCTGCAGAGGACAGACCCAGGGAGGGGGCTGGGGCTGGCTGCACAGAGGCAACCTTGGGGGGCTGGGGTGTGGCCTGGGCTGAGGCTGGGAGTGTGTGTAGGGAATCCTGGGTGTGCCGTCGAGGGCTCCAGTGTTGGTGCATGGGAACGGAGGGGCAGGACTGAGCCACAGCAGCCTACTTCTCAACTTGCTCTGGAAAATAGAATAATGGAAATCACCCAATCAAAACAGCAGATAGAAAAACAAATTTAAAAAAGAATGAAAGCAATATAAGAGACCTATCGGGTAATATAAACAACCTAACCTACTACCTAAAAGAATTAGAAAAAGAAGAATAAACAAAACCCAAAGTCAGCAGAAGAAAGGAAATAACAGAGGTCAGGGAAGAAATAAATAAAAATAGAGATTTAGAAAATGATAGAAAAAAGTCAACAAAACCAAGAGCTAGTTTTTTTTTTTTTTTGACAGAGTAAACAAAATTGACAAACCTCTGGCTAGGCTCACCAAGAAGAAAAGATAGAGGACCCAAATAAACAAAATAAGAAATGAAAAGAAGAAATTACAACCTATACCACAGAAATATAAAAAATTCACAAAAGAATATTATGAATAATTATATGCCAACAAATTGGATAACCTAGAAGTGGACAAGTTTTTACAAACATATAGTCCACCAAAAGTGAATCAAGACAAGATAGGTAATTTGAACAGACTGGGATTACGATTACTAGAAGTGAAATAGAATCTGTAATTTTAAAAAAGTTCCCTGCAAACAGAAGTCCAGGACTGGATAGCTTCACTGGGGAATTCTACCAAACAAAGAAGAACTTTCACCAATCCTTTTCAAACTTTTCCAAAAATTGAAGAGGAGGGAACACTCCCACAGTCATTCTGTGAAGCCATTACCCTGATACCAAAACCAGACAACGATATCACCAAAAAAAGTTATAGACCAATATCTTTTATGAATATAAATGCAAAAATCCTTAATAAAAATATTAGCAAATGAAATCCAACAACACATAAAAAAGATTGTATACTACTATCAAGTCAGATTCATCCCAAGGTCACAGGGATGGTTCAGCATATACAAATCAATCAATGTGATACACCGTGTCAATAAAAGAAATGGTAAAAGCCCATGATCATCTCAATAGATGCAGAAAAAGCAGCTGATAAAATTCAACATGCACTTATGATAAAATCTCTTATCAGAGTGGGTATAGAAGGAACATATCTCAACATAATAAAAGCCATTTATGACAAATCCACATCCTACTCAATGCTGAAAAGTTAAAAGCCTTCCTACTAAAATCTGGAACAAGATAAGATGCTCAGTCTCACCACTTCTATTCAACATAGTATTGGAAGTCCTAGCTCTAGCAGTCATCAAGAAAAAGAAATAAAACTTATCCAAATTGGAAAGGAAGAGGTAAAATTGTCATTATATACAGAGGACATGATACTATTTATAGAAAACCCTAAAGACTTCACACAAATCCATTACAACTAATAAATGAATTCAACAAGGTAGCAGATATTAGATTAATATACAGTAATCTGTTGAATTTCTTTACACTAACAATGAAATACCAGAAAAAGAAAGTTAAAAAAAAAGTCCCTCTTAAAATCGCATCAAAAAAAAAAAAGGATACTTAAGAATGAACCTGACCAAGGAGATGAAAAACTTATTAGCAGAGTACTATAAAATATTGATAAAGGAAATTGAAGATTATTCAAAGAAATGGAAAGATATCCCATGCTCTTGGACTGTAAGAATAAATATTGTTAAAATGGCCATGCTACCTAAAGCAATCTACAGATTTAATATGATCCCTATCAAATTTCCCAGGACTTTTTTTTTTCACAGAAATGGAACAGATAATCCTAAAACTTATATGGAATCACAGAAGACCCAGAATTGCCAAAGCAATACTGAAGAAAAAGAATGAAGCTGGAGGAATAACACTCCTAGACTTCAGACAGTACTACAAAGCTACAATAATCAAAACAGCATGGTATTGGCATAAAAACAGAAATATGGATCAATGGAACAGAACAGAGAGCTCAGAAATAAATCCACAGACCTACGGTCAATTAATCTTTGGCAAAGGAGGCAAGAATATACAGTAAAGAAGACAGTCTCTTCAGCAAGTCCTGTTGAGAAAGCAGGACAGCTGCATGTAAATCATTGAAGTTAGAACATTCCCTCATATCATACACAAAAATAAACTCAAAATAACCAAAAGACTTAAATATAAGATAGGACACCTAGATAAATCTCCTAGAAGAGAACATAGGCAAAACATTCTCTGACATAAGTTGTAGCAATGTTTTCCTAGGTTAATCTACTTAGGCAATAGAAATAGAAACAAAAATAAACAAGTAATTAAACTTAAAAGCTTTTGCACAGCAAAGGAAACCATAAACAAAATGAAAAGACAACCTACAGACTGGGAGAAAACACTTGGCAAACAATACAACTGACAGGAGCTTAACTTCCAGAATTTACAAAAAGCTCATACTACTCAATAGCAACAACAACAAAAATACTTATGTAATTGATAAATGAGCTGAAGACTGAAATAGACATGTCTCCAATGAAGACACACAGATGGCCAAAAGATACATGAAAAGATGCCCAATGTTGCTAACTATCAGAGAATTGCAAATCAAAACTACAATGAGGTATCCCCTCACTCTAGTCAGAATGGCTGTCATTAAAAAGTCCACAAATGATAAATGCTGGAGAGGGTGTGGAGAAAAGGGAACCTTTCTACACTGTTAGTAAGAATGAAATTTTTGCCAATATGCAGCCAGTATGGAAAACAGAATGGAGATTCCTTTAAAAACTAAAAATAGAGTTATCATATGATCCAGCAACCCCACTCTTGAGCATATATCCAGAGAATACTCCAATTCGAAAAGGTAATGTACCCAAGTGTTCATAGCAGCACTATTTACAATAGCCAAGACATGGAAACAGCCTAAATGTCCATCAACAGATGACTGGATAAAGAAGATGTGGTATATTTATACAATGGAATACTACTCAGCCATAAAAACCAACAACATAACGCCACTTGCAGCAACATGGATGCTCCTGGGGAACGTCATTCTAAGTGAAGTAAGCCAGAAAAAGAAAGAAAAATGCCATATGAGATTGCTTATATGTGGAATCAAAAAAAAAAAAAGAAAAAGAAAAACCAAAAACAAACAAAGCATAAATACAAAACAGAAACAGACTCATAGACATAGAATACAAACTTGTGATTGCCAGGGGGGCGGGGGGTGGGAAGGGATAGACGGGATTTCAAAATTGTAGAATAGATAAACAAGATTGTACTGTATAGCACAGGGAAATATACACAAAATCTTATGGTAGCTCACAGAGAAAAAAATGTTGCAATGAATATACGTATGTTCAGGTATAACTGAAAAATTGTGCTCTACACTGGAATTTGATACAACATTGTAAAATGATTATAAATCAATAAAAAATGTTAAAAAAAAAAAAAAAGAACAACTGGGGAAAAAAAAAGACTCTGAAGCCCTTGCCCTCCTGCTTCCTTGTCAGTCACAGCAGGTTTCATTTGTATTGTCCCCATATTTAAGCTAGACATGTGCTAGGTATGGTTAGCCGAGTTAGCCATACGCCTCAGAAATCTAAGGCCAAAGAACCTGAAAATCAGAATCATTACATAGTAAGTCATCTTGCTTTACCTGATCTCCTCAAGTCCACACTTCATTCATTCATTTAACAAATATCTCTTGAGCATGATTATGTCAGAGTGCTCAGCTAAGTACTAGGACTGCAGCCTGAGCAAGGCAACTATGGTTCTTGCCATTTAAGGACCTCCTAGTTTGGCGTAGGACGGGTGTTACATAATTGTAGAAGTACTTATTATTTCTATTGAGATAACACTTTGTCAAGGGTACATACAACATGCTGTGAGTGCTCTTGTTAAGACTTACAACATATCTGGCGATGTCAGGAAAGACTTCCCTCAGAAAGTGACATATAAATTGAGACCTAAAAAATAAATCTTCTAGGAACTTATCAGGTAGCAGAAGAAGAAGGAGGAGGAGAAATTAACTAAGCAGATGATGGAACATGTGTGCAAAGGCCCTGAGGAGGGAAAGAACCTAATTTTTTAAGGAATTAAAAGAAAGCCTATGTGACTGAAGCATAGAAAATAAAAAGCATGATGTAAGGCTCAAGAGGTGGGCAAGTGCTAGATCTTGTAGGGTCCTGAGTTTAGAGGAGAAATAGACCTTGGTCTCCTGATGGCTTCATGGTTCTTTTTGTTCTTTCTCTCTCTCGGTTTTCTCATGAGGGGTGAAATAGCTCAACTGGGAAAACAAGGCCTCTGGGTGTCATTGGTCGTTGTTTTACAACCTCCCAAAATTGAGCTGTAGATGTTCCCTTTTTTTATCAAGGCCACGTCCCTGTCTAGTCAGCTGTGTGCCCTGGTCTCCTCTGTGGTTGGGAAGGGTGGGCCTTGCCTGGAGCACTTGCTACATTGGGTCTATTTGTGGACTAAGCATGCATTTCTGCGAGAGAATGATAGCTCAGAGAATGTGTGCATTTTTCTATTTCTCTGCTCCTGGGTTTTTCCTAGTAAACCTCATTCTATGACTAAAAAGGGCATCACCACTGATGTGCACCTCCCTGCACTTTGCACAACATTACGGGTCTTTGGGCTCCGAGACAAGGGGGGTGTGGGTTTAGTTAGGAGGCTACTGCAGGAGGCCAAGTGAGAAGCTATAGTGCCGTGAGCTGCATGGTAAGGAAATGGAGAGTAGAGAGATTCTGTAGACATTTAGGTGATATAATCAACCAGATTTGGTGACTAAGATGTGGAAAATAAGAAAGAGGATGGAAATTTCAAGTATATTTTCTGACCACACAGTATGAAACAATAAATCAGCCACTGAAAGAAAAATGAGAAAAAAAATAAAGATTACATGGAGACCAGATAACATGCTACTAAAATATCCTAAGGATCAATGATGAAATCAGAAAATACATTGAGACAAACAACAATGAAAACACAGCTTTACAAAATCTACAGGATGAAGCAAAAGTGGTTCTAAGAGGGGTGTTCATAGCAATACAGGCCTTCTTCAAGAAACAAACAAAAAATCTCAAACAACCTCACCTAGGCAACCACCTAAAAGAATTAGAAAAAGAAGAAGAACAACAACAAAAACTCCCAAAAGTCAGCAGAAGGAAGGAAATAATAAAGGCCGGAGAGGAAATAAATAGAGATTTTTAAAACTAGAAAATAATTAGTAAAAACCAAGAGCTGGCTTTTTGAAAGGATAAACAAAATTGACAAACGTCTGGCCAGACTCACGAGAAGAAAGGAGAGAGCACCGAATGAAACAAAATAAGAAATGAAAGAGAGAAACAGCAACCAATACTGCAGGGAAAAAAGCACTCATGAGAAAATGCTATGAACAGTTATTTGCCAACAACTTGGATGAACTAGACTAAATGAACAGGTTTCTAACAACATACAGCCTGCCAAACCTGAGTCAAGAAGAAACAGATGAACTTGGACAGATGGATCACTAGCAATGGGAAGGGGGAATTATATTTATTTATTCATAGAGGAAGTTCTGGGGGTTGAACCCATGGCATTGTGCACTCTAAGCATGTGCTCTACCACTTGAGCTATACCTTCCCCCAAGTTCTCTTATATCTTAAGCTAGAAAATAAGATTTATTTCCTTCACTGCCTGTTCATGGACTTAATAATTCCATTTACAGGAATGTGCCCTTAAGAAATAATTCAACACAACCAAAATGTTACATGGTAAGGAAGTTCATCAAAGCATTATTTATAGTAAGAAAAAACAAAGCGAAAAGGAAAGTGGAGGGTATAGCTCAGTGGTAGAGTGAATGCTTAGCATGCACTGAGGTCCTGGCTTCAATTCCCCAGGGCCTCCATTAAAGGTAAATAAATAAAAACCTAATTGCCACCTTCAATAAAAACAATTTATTAAGCTAGAACAAGAGAAATAAAATAGGGGGTGGCTCAGCGCCCCCGCTCTAGGCTGTGCACATAACTGAAGACAGGCCGGGATATGCAGCGCTTAGGGTGTGTGTCACGCGAAGAAGGCGCCCCCCAGAGCTGACGTTGTAAGACGCCAAGCATCCTGTGCAGAAGCCCAGAAAGAAGTACAGATTTCACTCCAAAAAGTTTATGTCAAAATTGCATTTCATCATTTAAACTTCCTTGTTTGCAAGTTTGCTTCCTCTGATACTCGGGAAAAAGAAGCTAAAAAAGTTTGTTGAAGGTGCCAGGGCCTCCCCTCTGCCTCAGTTTCCTCGTAGAGAAACTGCGCGTTGAGCTTGGGGAGGCGCCGCGGGCGCCGTCGCTGTGCAGGTCCCGCGGGCAGAGGCCGGGCCTGCGAGGGAGGGGAGGGCCAGCCTTCTCAGCTCCCGCGGGAGACGCATCGTCACTGCTGTCCTCACGAGGAAAAGCGGTCTCTCCCCCCCGCGCCAGGCTCGCTCCTGCGCAGCCGCCCCGGGCTGGCCGCCGCCGCTCGGCGGGACGCGCTCGCCTGAGCCTCGGCCCGGGCACCTGGCGGGGTCACCAGGGCCGCCTGCAACTCCGTCTTCTCACTTGCCATGTTCCAAAGACTTTCGCCCCAATGTGCAGTACTTTTTATATCCACACAAATGAGTCATTTTCTTATTCTTAAGAAAAAAAAGTCTGACTTAAAAACATGAAAGTCCTGGGCCCGACAGCTCGCTACAAGCATGGCTGGTGTGGCCAGAAGCTCTACCCTCCCAGGAGAAAGGGCAGGGGCCAGGGGTCTTCACAGGTGAGGTCCCTCTGAGGGCTCAGGACACGAGAGCAGCAGGCCCAGCGTGACCCCAGAGGTGTGACACAGGCTCACAGGGCCTCTAAGGCTTTGGAAGATGCCAGTGTCATTGCAGAGAGAGGGAAGGCCTCCCTCCTGACGAGCACAGGTAACGAGACTGGGAGGAGGACCTGCTGGCCGCGGTCCCAGTCTGCCCACACCGCGACACCGCCCTTTTCTGTTATTTTCCCTCCATGGGCTTCAGATTTTCAGTCTCTGATCCCTTGCGCTGACCCTGGGCCCCAAACTCTAAACAAAGATGTGTAGTGAACATTTCCCTGCCCAAATTCATGTGGGTCAGAGGCCATGCCACCTCGTCACTCGCCGAGTTCCCAGGGCCTCACCAGCACCTGGACGCGGTGGACTCAATCACCTGAGTCACTCCTCCTGCCTGAGCACCTGACTTCGGTCTGAAGCCAAGACACCTGGTCCCTGCACTGATCTCAGAATTCTTACCTCACCAAGTACGAGTGCTGAGAGTGTTCAGCCCTCCCCCACCTCCCGACTCTGGACCACCACGAACACAAGGCTGGCACGGGCCCCTGGAATGCTCATTCCATCATGGAGGCCTCCTTGGCCTCCAGGATGTGGTCTGTCAGGCTCCAGGGCATGGACATCTCAACGGGGAACTGGATCCTCCTGCCCATCATCAGCTCCAGGAAGAACTCTTGGAACCACAGCTGTGAAAGGTCACAGCACTGCTGGAGTGTCTCTTGAGGGATTCAAATAATACCACATTAATCTTCTGCAAGCAGAAAATACTCCACTGGGCACCAAAAGGGGAAGGGCCAGGCTCTCAGCCCTGAGCCCTGGGAGTGGACGTGAGCAGGGAGGGGTCGCCAGCACCTTACACAACGTGTGGCCCTGGACAAAGCCACCCAGATGTGCCCATTCTCACTCACACACAGAGCAGAGCCAGCATCCGGCCCCAACACCAGCGCCCAGCTATGGGACCTCATCAGTGCCGTGTGCCTTCTGGCAGGACTGGGTGAAAAAAATGTCCTTTTTTTAAAAGGAGAAATAAAAACAGGATTACCTTATTTCACTTTGGATACGGATGTAGGATGACATGCATTCTTGGTGCAAAATAGGGACAGATGGAAAACAAATGTTTCCATCCTTTTATGAAGTGGAAAACAAAAGCGTTACTATTGCTCTAACCTGCAGTGCCCGCAGCCAAGACAGAGTCCTCCATCTCTGAACCAGTGGCTGCAGCACAGGAAGAAACGTGGAAGACTCCATGATGACGAAGGGCACCCCTAGGGCACCCTGGTCATCTCCAGATGGGCTGCCCTATTGGGTCACCTGCCACCTTCCACATACGGCAGCCAAGGCGGCTTCTGGTATTCATCACTGCCTGGGTCGCCAGCCAGGTGACAGTTACATTGACCCATGTTGCTGACCCAGTGCAGGTTACAAAGACTGCATCCAGGTCACCGGGCCAGCCCTGGCTCCACAGGCCTCAGCCTTCTAAGGGCCATGTCATATGGAGGGAGCCCTGGCCAGCTGAGCATTTAAAGCAATAAGTGAGGGAAGACCAACTGGGTTACACGTGTCACCACCTAAGTGCATGAAGGGACCGCAGGAGGGGACGGCCAGGCAGGCGGAAGCTTTCTAGGATGTGTTAGTGGTGTCAGAACATGCCAGGCCAGATGCTGGTCGGCAGTAGCTCTTACCACTGCGATTTATCAGGTGGGTGTAGAAGAATGATTCTCCGTGAAATTTTTCTATGTCCAATATGGTGGCCCCTCAAGGCTACTTCTCAAGGTTTTCTTGGAACCACTTTTGTCTGCAGCGAGGAACTCTAGCATGGTTCTCACCATGTAAAGCAGTGTTATCCAAGGAAACACCGGCAGGGGGAGAAAATACACATGGCACCTTAGTTACACAAACGCAGGTCAACCAGAGAGGCTGCCCCGAGGCCACTGAGCCTCCTCACGGGGCGGCGCCCATCAGAGTGGCCGGGTCCCTATGGCTGGGGACCAAGAACTCGGAGCAGAGCGGTTCACCTCGTGCCGCAAACGTCTACAAGAAAAACAAACAGTGCATCACCTCCGAAGGTTAAAAGAGGCGGATAGGTGTAGGACTGCCTTAGAAATGCGTTCACCACATGCAAGAGCCTTTCTGCGCCCGCAGCCTTGAGCTGCCTGAGCAGCTCGGTGGAGCACAAGGACTCCGCCATGGTGTGCACCAGGCAGAGCTAGACACAGACAGACGGGGACAGATGGGGACAGACAGAGACAGACAGGGACAGGTGGGGAGACAGCGTTAGTCATGCACAGCATCCTCCTCCCGCCGCAGAGCCTCCTCCCTGGAGCCCGAGAGGCTTCGTGCAGAGCCAGCAACGTGCTCTGCTGGGCATTCCTGCAAGCCTGGCAGGAGAGAAGCCCCCGACACAGAGACACAAGCAAGAATTACAAAGTCCCCAGACGGGGAGGAAAAGCAGAAGGGCTTGTGACAGCAGAGCAAAGCTGCCCCGGGGACAAGAGAGGCGGAAAGAGCCGGGAGAGGGAACTGAGGACTCGGGACATGGAAAAGCTGTTGTTAATATCCCCCAAATTTTATCTTTAGAAACGATCATCTTTAGATCCAGTGTCAAAATTATCATAACATTTAAGTCCCCATCAGGAAACAGCATAAACAAGAACACGTAGACTTTCACCTGCACTTTGGGACAGGGGTTGATGCAGTCGAATTAAGTTCTGCGTGCAAATAACTAGACCCGTGAATTGCGGGCTGTCTAGGCTCCAGATTCACTCGGGCAGGCCGTAAAGGAGAAGAAACACAGGCAATACCTGACCTGCCTGAGCAGACAGCAGTGAGGTCATCTCACTCCCAGCCCCCCTCAACGCCCCCCGAGCCCAGGGTCAGCCCACCCAGGGGAACAGTGGAGGAAGGGGAGCAGTGGATGGGAACCTGGGTGCTAGAGGGTCCCACACGCCACAGCGCCTTGATGTCAAAGCTGCTTTTGGGGTCCTTCTCGGCCCGCAGGGTCGGGTCATTGCAGGGCGCCTGCCCTGTCTCTCAGTCGCACACAGTCTTCCTGATGGCCTGCAGGACACTAACCCACCCGGTCAAGTGGTCAGGACAGACGCCGTGCTATGGCATGTCCTCACCTAACATACGGCCAGCTCTCACACGTGAGTTCCTCTGCGGGTGCTGGGGGCACGTGGCAATGGGCCAGTTCAACCTATTTAAAAATAGGTTGTTTTCTTGGGGACCTTACTCTCCCCAGAAGACCTGATATGTTGCAATTTGCATCAGTTAGCCCAGAAGTGATGTTTTATTTCTTAAACACTGAATCATGTTAAGGGCAGCAAGAGAACAGACCACAAACATTCACCCAGACCTGAAACTTGACTTCCCTGTGACGGATCCCATTTTCTGACTTAAACATGAAGTCAACAACACAATCATGGGGACTGGGCCTGTGTCCCCAGCCCATTTGGAACATGGTCCTGTTCCCAACACAGCTCTGCCGTGCGGAGACCCCCACAGGTGCCACCCTTGGAGCACGTCTCCCACTTCGTGAGGCTGTATCACAGTGAGTGTGAGCAAAACCAAGGCATTACTGGAAACATGAAAACCTCCACTAAGTCCTCTGGGCGAGGGAACGAAAACTGGGATGCCTCAGACTGGAAAATCTTTTTAATGCTGAAGTCCTGCCACACCAGGTGACAATTACCTCAACCATAAAGCGACAAAGTGAAATCAATACACATGTGAGCCCCTGAGCTACATTTTACAAAAATGTCTCTGAAAGACAACTTTATCTATAAGGCTGCACATTAATAGAAAACTAGCTCACAGTCACTTCAAGAGCTCTACAATATGTATGCAGTTGTTGACCGATTTGTAGGAGGGGCCAAAAGGAACAGAAGCAAAATTACTGATGATAAGGCATACGAGACGGGAGATGAGTTGCTGGCTGGCGTGTCCCTACAGGCCTGGTGGACAAAATTGTCAGACAGATTTTGAGAGATCCCCAGGCCCCAAGTAAACACACCCTTGTCCCTGGGTCTCCAGACTGCTTAGACCTTCTGCAGCTAATTTACTGTGGGTGGTTCAGGTTGAGAATTGGACTCACTGCATTACATTTAAAGGAAATTCACCAAAGGGATGCCTAGAGGTTGCCAGTAAGTGCACTGAGCATGTGCATGAAAATGTAACTCTCCAGCTGTTCACACCTAAGCTGATCCTACTGTTTTGGAGGCTGAGTGTGCAGGGAGGTGTGTGTGGTGCGGCAGATCTCCGGATGATGTTTTTCTTTGTGATGGCCTGCCTAAGCAGCTCCCTCTGGGTGACCTGGGAGAAGTCCTGCAGCACGGCATAGATGGTGTGGTGGATGGCATGTTTGAACACGCTCTTCATCCTACTCACCAGCAGCCGCAAGCCTCTGATCATGGTGATGACCTGCAGGTGGACATGTGACCTTCAGTGTGCTGGAGGGTGACAGCTGAGCTCCGTGCGCCTGGCACACACTGGGAGGCTGCCTCCCCTGTGCACAGGGCCTCTCCCTGGCCTCCTGCTCTGCACCTGCAGCTGTCCCTGCTCCTGGCTCTGACCCCATCAGACCATGAGTGCCTTGAGGGCAGGGACTGATCTGCTTGGCCTGGAGCTATCAGGGGCCTCTGGTAACTGACTCAAAACACTTCTGAATCCATCACAGTGTATCTCTCTGTGAAAGACTTCAAAAGAAAAAGAAGATAAAGATTCAGGAAGGCAAATGTGTTATTATCTGAAAAAGAAAAAAGAAGTCACATGTTTGTAGCCCAAATCCTGTCTGGTAAACAATAATGGCACAGTGATTTAATATGCATAAAAAGGCTAGAAGGAAATACACTGCTCAGACTTCATCTCTGTGACGGCATCAGAGACCCTGCTATCCTCATTTCACAGAGAAACATGCCTGTTTTCTCTGCTTTGGAGATTTTTTTGCTTTCCTAATAACAAAAAAAAAAAAAGGAAAATTTCCATTTAAAAAGGCAAATTTTCCGATTCAAGTTGAATTGAATTCAAATTCATAGCAATATGAATGAAAATGAAAATATTACATATTCAAACTCATGCAATGTAGAACAGGTTTGCTAAAAGGTAAATTTGAAGGTTTGGATCCATACATTAGAAAACAAAAAAAGCCTAAGATAATAATAATCTAATATTCAGCACTAACTTATAAAAACATAAACTCTCCCCAAAATAGAGGGAAATGAATATCTAAGAGCAAAAATTAATGAAACAGAAAGCAAGCTTATAATAGAGGGTGATCAACTAAGATGAAGCTGTTTATTATAAAGAAACAAATGCCCAGCAATACTGATCAAGAAAACACCAGACAAGGCATGAATTATAAAAACTACAAATAAAGAGAGAGCCATTTCCAGACAATTTACAGATACTAAGAGTTTATAAGAATATACTATCGGATAAACATAAAGATTGATAAAATAGAATTGAGTCCAGAAATAAACCCTCACATTTACAGTCAATTAATTTTTCAACAAGGGTGTGAAAGCTAGTCAATGGGGAAAATTTTGTCTTTTCAACAAACAGTATTGAGACAACTGAGCAACCACATGCAAAATAATGAAGCTGGACCCCGTGTAGGAAAGTCAACCCAGCAGGCCAGGGATGACCGAACCCTGCACACTCCCAGGAAAGGCCTGGCCCTTGGCTGGCTCCAAGGAACTGACTCAGCCACTGGAATATTCTGCCTGAAGAAAGTCTGTGTGTCAGAGGCTCTGGGCTATTGCAATGTCACCAATACTTTATGCTAACAACTGATTTATGGCAAAAAGCTATTTTTGCTCTGGGTCCAGAGTCTGAGCAGCTGTCAATGACACATGTGCTACAAGCCTACATGACTGATCCCCAGTAAAAATCCTGGACACCAAGGCTCAGGTGGGCTTCCCTGGTTGGCAGCACAATGCATCTGTTGTCCCCCATCACTGCCAGAAGAATGAAGCACTTCTCCTGCAGCTCCCCTTGTGGGGGGAGAGGAACACCTGGTATTTGCACCTGGTTTTTCCTGGACTTCACTCATGTATCTTTTCCCTTTGCTGATTTTAATCTGTGTCCTTTTGCTGTAATAAATCATAACCTTAAGTAGAACAACTACTTAGATCTGTGAGTCCTTGTAGGAAATCTAGCCTGAGGGTGGTCTTGGGGACCCCTGACACACACCCTAACTCACATCATAACTCAAAATGGAGCATACGTTTAACAGGCAGCAGAACATGGGAGCAGATCTTTGTGTCTTAGGTTAGGTAGTAGTTTCTTAAGGTATGACATCAAAAACACAAGCAACAAAAGGAAAAATTAAAAAATTGAATTTTAGCAAAATCAAAGCCTTTTATGCTTCAGAAAACCTCATTAAGAAAGTAAAAAGACAGCCCACAGAATGGGAAAAATACTGCAAATCGTGTATCTGATAAGAACTGGTATCTAGAATATATAAAGATCTCAATAATAAAAAGACAAATAACTCAAATTAAAAATGGGTGAAGGATCTGAACAGACATTTGTCCAAAGAAGATATACACATTGTCAGCAGGCACATGAAAATATGCTCACCAGCATTAGCTGTTATAAAGATGCAAAGCAAAACCACCACGAGATACTATTTCTCATCTAGTAAGATGGCTAGACTTGCAAGACAGACATCAGGTGTGGGCAAGGTATGGAAGAAAGTGGAGCCTCAGGCGCTGACGGTGGGAATGTAACGGAATGCTACCACTTTGCAAAAGCATCTGGTAGTTTCTCTAAATATTAAACACAGAGATGGATATGACCCAGCAATTCCACTCCGAGCATGTCATCAGAAGGAGTGAAAACAAGTCTACCCAGAAACCTGCACACAGAAGTTCACATCAGCATGAAAAAGTAGAACAACTCAAATGTCCATCAGCTAACAAACTGATAAATAAAATGTGACCTACACATAGAATGAAATATTATTTTATGATGAAAACAACGAAATACTGATACATGTGTGAACCTTGAAAACATTCTGTTATGTGAAAGAAGCCAATCACAGCCACATATTGCACGATTCCATTTATATGAAATGTCCAGAATAAGCAAATCTACAGAGTCAGAAAAGAGGTTGCCACAGGCCAAAGGAAGGGGAGAGTGGGGGGCTGACCACCAATGGGTGTGGGTTTCTTTATGAGGTAGTAAAAGGGTTCCAAATTTGACTGTGGTTGCACAGTTCTGTGAATATACCCCCTCAAAGCATGGAATTTTACACTATAAATGGGTGAGCTGTATAGTGTGTGGAGGAAAATCTGTTCCCAAAATAAGACGAGAATTTATTATAAAAAAAAAACTATGTCAAAAAATTAGAAGATTTAGAAAGATTCTTAGAAAATCCTTGAAAATACAACTTAGAAAAACTGGTATGAAAAGAAATAGAAAATCTGCACACTCTTTTCTAAAAACAATTGGGGGGGAATTAGGTTTGTTAATTAATTGATTTATTTATTTTATTTTTTGATGGAGGTACTGAGGATTGAACCCAGGACCTTGTGCATGCTAGACACACACTCTACCACTGAGCTATATCCTCCCCGCTACACTCTCTTATACATAGCAAAGAAACTAAAAGTTTCAAAAAACATCCCTTAAAGGAAACGCTTCACCAGTAATGCTAGAAAACATTTAAGGAAAAAATAACATTTTGCACAAACCACCACAGACAACAGAAAAGAAGGGAGTGCTCTGTGAGCCATTTTGTGAAGCCAGCATCCAAGAACCAGAATGGAAGGTTATAAAGGAATGTTACCCTCTCCTTAGGTGCCTTTTCCTTCCCAAAAGCACCCTATGAAAAGAGGGTGGTGGTGCTTGGTGTGGGTAACTTCACCATAGAGACATATGGCAGACACTCCCTCAGCCAGGTGATCAAGGTCAACACCAGCAGTGGTGAATCACAGTGACAGCATGGACCTTTGATACGATGTGATGAAAACAGCATTTCGTTCTGTGGTCCTCCTTCCCGAAAGCTATAACCCCAGTTTAATCATGAAAAAAGCATCAGATAAATTCCAACAGAGGGACATTCTAAAAACACTGATCAGCACTCCTCAAAACTATGAAGACCATCACAAACAAGGAAAGTCTGAGAAACCATCACAGTCCAGAGGAGCCAAAGGATGCATGAGTACATGTAATGTGGGACCCAGATCAGGGGAAGAACATCAGGGAAAAGTGAGGAAATCTGAATGAAGCATGGGCTTCTGCTAATAATAATGTATTAAGATTGGTTTATTAAAAATGCAGCAATACTAATGTAAGATGTTAGTAATAAATGAAAATGGGTTGGGGTATATGGGACTTCGCTAGTATTGTCTTTGTGATTTTTTGGTAAATCTAACAGTGTTCTCAAATGAAACATTAAAAGAAAAAATTATTAAAAGCCACACTCACTCATTAACTTTGATGCAAAAATCCAAATCAAATGTTAGCAATGTATATCCAACTATATATATATATATATATGTATATTTATATGTAAAGTTGAGTTCATACCAGGAATGCAAGGCTGGCTTAACATCAAACCTGATGCAAAAAATCCTGTCAATGTAAATCCACATTAATGGAATCAAAGACAAAAGTCATACAACTATCTCAATGGATACAAAGTGTTTTTAGAAAACTAATATCTATCCAGGATAAAAATCTCTTCACAAACAAGGAAGAGAAGTCAACTTCCTTGCTCTGATGAAGGCTGGCTACAAGGAATCAACAACAAATATATCATTTGGTGAATTGTTGAAAGTTTTCCCTTTGAGATGAGAAACAAGACAAAGATGCCTGGATCCTCCTTCTGTGTAATGAGTAAGGATCCTATGCAGTGTGATTGGGTCAGGGGGAGAAGAGAGAGAAATAAAATTGTCATCATTTCCAGATGATATGATTATGTAAGTAGAAAATCCAAAAAAAAACTATGGAAAATGTATTACGATTAATAAATGAGTTTGGACAAGTTGGGGGATACAAGGAAAGATATAAAAAATAATTTAGATTTTAAACACCAGTGATAAATGTTCAGAAAAACTTAAACCATATAATATCAAATACCTTGAAATAGAGCTAATAAAAGATGTGCAAGAGTTTTACAGATGAAAAGAGAAATTAAAGAGAATCTTAACAAATAGAGGGACATACCATATTCATAAAAGACTTATGGTTCTGAAGCATGAGAAGCGGTGTTCTCTTCTCATCATAAGTGCCAAAGATCATTCAATAAGAAAGAATACTTTCTTCAACAAATGATGCTGGGACAACTGGATATTCACATACAAAAGAATTAATTTGGATGCTTACCTCTCTCCATATACAAAAATTAATTCAAAATTGGCTTAAGACCTAAATATAAGACCTAAAACTATAAAACTCTTAGAAGAAAACATAGGAGTAAATCTTCATGACCTTGTATTTGGCAATGGTTTTCTTAAATATAATACCAAAAACATAAATAACAAAAGAAAAAATAGATAAGTTGGATTCCATTGAAATTAAAAACTTTTATGTATCAAACTCCATCAAGAGAGTAAACAGGCAACCTACAGAATTGGCTAAAATATTTGCAAATCATTTATCTGATGAAGATCTAGTATCCGAAATATTAAGAGAACCCATATACCCAACAACAAAAAGATAAACCCAATTTTAAAATGGACAAAGGAGTGGAGACTAAAGAACATGCTATTTTAAAAAAATGAATCAATGAAAAAAATCAAAGAGAAAATAAAAAATACCTCAAGACAAATAAAAAATTAAAACACAACTTTCCAAAATCTGTAGGATGCAGCAAAAGCAATTCTAAGAGGGAAGTTTATAGGGATGCAGGCGTACCTCAAAAAAACAAGAAAAATAGCAAATAAACAACCTGATCTGCCATCTAAAGGAATTAGAAAAAGAAGAACAAACAAAGCGCAAAATGAGCAGAAGGAAAGAAATAAAGATCAGAATGGAAATAAATAAAATAGAGACTTAAAAAAAGAAGGAAAGAAAAGAAAAGATCAATGAAACTAAAAGCTGATTTTTTTAAAATATAAAATTGATAAGCCTTTAGCCAGGCTCTTTAACAAAACAAGAGACCCAAATAAACAAAATAAGAAATGAAAGTGGAAAAATTACAACCAATATTACAGAGATACAAAAAATCATGAGTGATACTATGGACAATTATAGGCCAACAAATTGGGCAACCTAGTTGAAATGGATAAATTCCTAGAAACATATAATCTTCTGAAACTGAATCAGGAAGAAAAAGGTAATCTGAACATACCAGTCAGTGGTAGTAAAATTGAATCTCTCAGTAAACAGAAGTCCAGGACTGGACAGCATCACAGGAGAATTCTACCAAACAGATTAGGAAAAGCTAAAATCTGTGCTTCCCAAAGTATTCCAAAAAACTGAAGAGGAGGAAACACTCCTGGATTTATTCTATGAGGCCACCATTACCCTGATACCAAAACCAGATGAAGACACTACAAAAAAAGAAAAGAAAAGAAAAAAGAAAATTATAGGCCAATATCTCTGATGAACATAGCAAAAATTCTCAACCAAATATTAGCAAACTGAATTCAACAATATGTAAAAAGAATCATATATCATGATTAAGTGGGATTTATTCCAGAGATGCTAGGAAGGCTCAAAATCTACAAATCAACGAATGTGATGCGTCACATTAACAAAATGAAGAATAAAAATCACATGAACATCTCAACAGAATCAAAAAATGTATTTGACAAAATTCAACATGTATTAGTGATAAAAACTCTCCTCAAAGTTGGTACAGAGGGAACATATCTCAACATAATAAAGGCCATTTATGACAAACCCACAGCTAACATCATACTCAATAGGGAAAAACTGAAAGCTTTCCTTCTAAAATCAGGAACAAGACAAGGATGCCTACTCTCACCACTTCTTTTTAACATGGTATTGGGAGTCCTAGCCACAGCAGTCAGACAGGAAAAAACATAAAAGGCATCCAAACTGGAAGGGAAGAAGTAAAACTGTCACATTTTGCAGTAAAGTCGTCGGAGACAAAATTAATATATAGAAATCTGTTACATTTCTATACACTAATGGTGAACTATCAGAAAGAGAAAGAAAGAAAACAATCCCATTTAAAATGGCACGTAAAAACATGTGGGAATAAACTTAACCAAGGAAGCAAAAAAACCTATGTTCTGAAAACTCCAGAACACTGATGAAAGAAATTGAAGATGATGCAAAAAAATGGAAAAAGTATCCCATTTTCATGGAATGGAAGAATTAACATTATTAAAATATGCACATCACCCAAAGTAATCCATAGATAATCAGAACAATTTCTTTAGAAGAAGAACTCTCAAATTACTTTGTTTTGCATTAAGTGCTTGACTATAAGCTCTTATGCATGGGGGAAGAGTGTGAGATGGATTGTTAAGCATATGCATCTAGAAATGATCCCCCAATTTTTAGCCACTGTCTTCATCCTCCAGCCTCGGTCCTATTTGACTGAACCACTCCTGGTTTCAGTCTTTTCCCTGGCTACATTTCCTTCTGCGTGTGTTCAGGAGTGGGGCTTCCTTTTGTCCTTTCACAAATACAATCATCCCTTGGTATCTGCAGAGGGATTGTTTCCAGGCTCCTGCCATGGATCCCAAACTCCAAAGATGCTTATTAAAAATGGCATACTCAGTTGCATATAATCTGCACATAGATCCTCCCATATACTTTAAAGGATCTCTAGATTACTTATAATACCTAATACAATGCAAATACTATGTAAATAGTTGTAAATACAATGCAAATGATGTGACAATAGTTAGTGGTATGTAGGGAATTCAAGTTTTGCTTTTTGGAAATTTCTAGAATTATTTTGTTTGGGTATGAATTTTGTTTTTTGGGGGGTGATTAGTTTCGTTCGTTTGTTTGTTTGTTTATTTATTTATTTCATGGAGGTACTGGGGATTGAACCCAGGACCTCGTGCATGCTAGGCATGCGCTCTACTACTGAGCTATATACCTTCCCCCTGGGTGTGACTATTTTTGATTCTTGATTGGGTGAATCTGTAAATGTGAAACCCAAGGATATAAAGGGCTGACAAAATACACTTTGCCATCATCTTTTCATCTTCCTGTAATTTGTAAGAATCTCTTGTCTATGAAAATTTCCCTCTACTTTTCCTCTTTCTTCTTATGGGATTATATTCATTTATTTATTTTTCTAAAAATTATTCATTATTATTTTAATGTGAGCTCAGGAGGGTGAGGAATAAAATCCATGTCCTCAGTCATCATTTTGACACAAAAGCCCCAATTTTTTTCTTTTAATGTTTTTGCAGTCAAAATTCCAGTTTAATCCCTAACTTGAAAGTATTCCAATGAATTTCAACAAATTCCATTTGTCCACAATAGTGGTGCTATTTAAATTGTCATTTTTTAAAAACCTAATTTTGTCATCATTTACCAAAAATCCAGTTAATTGTAGAAGAATTGGAAAGTAAGAAATATCATAAAGTAACAGTCATAATCCCATCATACCAAGTAAGGCAATTATTAACTTCTAGCCTTTTTTTCTCTCTAAAATTATTATGTTCCATTCTCCACTTTTGCTACTAATTTTATAGATTCTGCAATGCTGAAGTCCAGTATACAAGCTGACAAAAACGAATTCCCCCCCATAGCAGTTGGGGAAAGAACAGGGACAGGTGTTTTAATCATTTTTATCTCTTCATACTTTATATCATTTTACAGTCAGGAATATGATTATTATATGATTATAGAGTGATAATTATTTTTCTAGTCAAATGTTAGTGAATATTCTTGTTTCCCTAAAACAAATTTTCCAGAAATTAAGACAAAGGAAAAAAATACTTTAAAAGGCTCTCCATACATATTGTCAAACTGTCCTCAGGACTGGCTGTACCAATTTAAGCACAACCAGCGATATTCGATAACATGCCTTGTTTCTCATTTTTCTCAACATTGGCTTTTATTATTTTAACTTTTTTTGATAATTTAATAGATCATAAGAGTGATCTCACTGTTTAAACTTACATTAAAAATTACTTGTAAAGTTATTTTTCCCATAAATTTATTGGACTTCTATCTGTATTCTTTACTTTTCCAGCAAATTGCCCATTTTTGTGGGGAGAGTTCATTCTTTTTCATGCTGGTTTTTTTCAACTTTCCCTCAAATTTTTGTTAAAAATCTACTATGTGCCAGGCACTGTTCTAGGTGTGAGGGATTCAGGCATAAACAGTGTAATTCCAGCCCCTGTGGAGCTTATATTTTAATGGGGAACAGATAAAATGAATCAAATATATGAATAAAACATGCAATAGGTCAGATGGTGATAAATGTTGTGGAGAATAATGAACCAGGCTAGGATAAGAATGTTTGTGGTAGGGTCCTCTGATGTTCTACCAAGAAGGGGACATTTGAGCAGACATCTGAAGGAGGTAAAAGAGTGAGTCATGCCTTTATCTGAGGTAAGAATTGTCTAGGCATAGAGACCAGTAAGTGCAAAGACTGTGAGGTGGAAGTGTGCCTGTCATATTATGAGAACTGCAGGAGGCCAGGGTGGCTGGAACTGAGCAAGTAATGAGAGTGTTAGAAGAGGTCCAAGACACGGGGGTGTGTGGGGGGGATGAGTTTTGTAAGACCACTGTAAGATCATTGGCTTTTACTCTGAGAAAATAGCAAGTTAGTGGACAGACATGAGCAGAGGAATGAATATAGCAGAGAATGCTACAACTTATGTTTTAGAAAGATCTCTCTGGTAGGCGTGTGAGAAATGAGCAAGGACAGAAGCAGAGAGATCAGTTTAGAAAATTATTTAATAACCTAAGAGACAGATGATGGAGGCTGAGACTAGGGTGGTTATTGTAGAAGAAGTGAGAATTGGTCAGAGTGTGCTTGTATTTGTGCATCTATATTCAAGAATGAGAGTTATCTATATATCCACCCACCTGCCTACTTGCTACACAGTTATTTATCCATCCATCCATCCAACCATCCATCTATTCCTTTTGTAAGGTTTCAGAATTTGGATTTGGAAAATGTCCATAGTTTTCTATGCTCCAAAACAGTTCAGATAGCATGAAAATTGTATATTCCTTGAGGTTCAGAAAACCTTGCTCATGTGACTCTCTGGACCTGACGTTTTTCTTATATGTAAAACTTTGATAGCTTTTTATGTATCTTCCAGACTTTGGTGGTCTGTTAACGCTCATTTGTCTCTTCTGAATCAATATTGTTCATCTGCATTTTTGTAGAAAGTAATTCATTTCTTTGGGATTTAAAAAATATATTTATTGCTTTGAGTTGTATACAGTGTTGTAATTTGGAAAATCTCTCTGTATGTTTGTGGTTATATCTTATTATTATTATCTATGTATGTTTTGTTCTTTTGATTTACTAGACTAAGTAGCAGGTTGCCTATTTTATTTTATCTTTTTCCTCAAAGAATAAACAGCTCTTACATTTCTTTGTCTATTTATCATTTGTCTGCTTTTCCGGTCATTTGTTTTTATTTCATTTGAAATTGTTTCCCTCTCCCTGCTTTCCTTGTATTTGTTTGTTGCTCTTTCCTGATATCTTGAATTAAATACTTGGTTCATTTTTTTTTCTTGTGTTCTGAATTTCCCTCAGATAAACACTTTAGCTATGTCCCACTGGTGTTGATTAGACATGTTCTCATTATTGCCCTTTTCTTAATACTTTATACTTCAGATTTGTCCTAAGAGCTGTTTATTAGTCATTTCTCTTTGCATTTCAGAATGTTTGTTTTTCAGTTTGCATTTTTGAAATCATTTCTAGTTGTAAAAATGTATGGTCAAAGAACATGTCTTGTATGATGTCTGTTTTGTTGGAATTCACTGAGGTTTTGTTTATGGCTTAATGCATGATCACATTTATAAAGTTTCCATAGGCTTTAAAACAGAACATGTCTTCTCTGTTGAGTACTGAGTTCAGTTTGTAGTTATTAAATCAACCTTATTAATTACATTACTCAGCACTTTGATTTAATAATTTTTCCTTGATTAATATGTCAAGAAGACTGATATTTAAGTCATCCACATTTATTGTATTGTTTATTTACCCTTTTTACTTTATCTGTTTCATTTGAGACAAATAGTTTCATGACTGTTAATAACTTTGTTGATTGTGCTTTTCATTAACATAAAATGTTCCTTTATTATCTAATTATCCCATTTAGTGAATTTTTTGTCTTGAATTCTGCTATGACTGATATTAATACTGTAATTACTGCTTTCTTTTTGTTTGTCCTGATATAATGTCACATATGTATAATACCCAACATTTGGCTGTACCATATAACTTTAGTTTTATTAAAAATCACTTGAGGTAAATCAATATTGATAAGTTGATTTTTTCTTTAAAAATCATGCTTCATTATATACACAGTCTATTTTATATTTTCAGAATTATTTTATAAAATTTATATAAATTCATATGACATGATTTCAAAATATAGGTTTGAAATGGAAACTAAGTTATAAAAACTTATAATTAGTTTTTTAAATAGTGTCATAAAATAAATTTTTAATAACAAAAAGTTATAAAAGCTGCCTTCAATATATTTTTGGCCTGGACTTCAGAAAGATGTTCTGTCTCAACAATTTTGATAAACAAAATACAAATTTAAAATGTTAGATAAGAACTATGAATAATAGCATTAGAGGCTGTATGTCCAAAGTTAATTACTAGGTGATATAGAAAATTTTAAAGAGATCAAGCTGCCCCGTTATTATTGTGTTGCTCATTCTGTTTGTCTTCTGACACCCTCTTGCTCAGATCCACTTTCTGCCCTTCTCTGTTCCGACTGTACCCTGAAAGGCTGACCCCTGCATACTGCTTTACCCGGTTTCCCTGGTTGACAGGCTTCTGTTAGAGCTCAGTCAATGGGAGGCATAGACAGGAGGTTGGGGAACAAGAGGAGAAAAGGTTGGAGCATTTCTTCCTGCCCACTGGGTAGCTCCTTCCTGCTTGGTGTCAGCACTTGCTGGGCTCCAGTAATACTATTTCCTCTCCTTCTCCCTTCAGGCCTAGTGTGCTAGGTCTCTGGGTGCATCAACATCTCTTTTTGACCCCTTGAATTCTCCCCACACCTCTGTAAATTGTCTCTTCATTAAAGTCTCTTCAGGTGAACCCTCTAAGTGGAATTCTGTTTTCTTCTGGGATCCTAACTGATCCAGCAGTATAAGCCTGGGCTTGTTTTTTATAAGTGATAGAAAACAACATAGCCTTTCTTGAAGGAGGAGGAGGGAGGAGAAGGAAAAGAAGAAGAGGAAGAAGAAGGAGGAGGAGGAGGAGGGAAGGAGGAGGAGGGGAGGGTTGGAAGGATAGCAGAGTGCAGAGAATTAATGGGAAAATTGAGAACAAGGTTTAGAGTGGGCAACAGCCAAGGCAGGCTCTGAGAGCTAGGGAACAGAAGCCGTGATGAAGATCACACAGTGGGAATGGTCTGGCACATATGCCTCTGCTTGTGAGATCATCTTGAACTCTCTCAAAATAATTTTATTTCTGACTCAGCATTCAAAGTCCAGGGAAGGCCAGTCATGTCCCCATCCCCTGGCTGTGACGGGGAGAGCAATTGTTTATTTAGCTTCTGAAATACGAGATGTCCATAGGAAAATTAGGAAGATAGGAAGGAGACGTGGATGCCAAACAGACAGAGATGACCAATGTCCACTGTAGATAGTCTTTAATGGCGTCTTAAATTTCAACACACACTATTATATAAATGCTCATTATATTACATGTTGTTTTTCATTATAGGTTACTACAAGGTATTGAATATAGTTCCCTGTGCTGTACAGTATGAACTTGTTTATCTATTTTATGTATAGTAGTTTGTATCTGCAAATCCCAAACTCCTAATTTATCCCTTCCCCATCTTTCCCACTGGTAACCGTAAGTTTGTTTTCTTTGTCTGTGTGTCTGTTTTGGTTTTGTAAATAAGTTCATTTGTGTCATTTTTTAAGATTCCACATATGAGTGATACCATATGGCATTTGTCTTTCTCTTTCTGCCTGACTTCACTTAGAATGACTATCTCCAGGTCAGCCCTTTCAGATCTGGGGAACTTTTCCTAATAGTCCAGTAGTAACAGCGTTTTCCAACCCCCAACTTCTAGTTCTTCCTCAGATGATTGCTTTCAGGATAAATACGAGGGCAGGTTGTCTTGAGTTACTTTGGGTCCACATTTTACTTAAGAGCTTCTTCCTTTGTTATACATACAAGTCAGTTTGTATATACAAGTTGGTAAAATGCCACAAGTTTTGTGAGAACTAAGAAAGCTACATCCTATAGTTTAATAACAAAAAGTTAAGACAAGGAAAAGGGTCTGCAGTGTTCAGCATTTTGCTGAATTCTCTGTTTCTGGCGCCAATTTCTCCAGGTGAGAAGATGAGAATTCCAGCAGGCACCTTGTCCCACCACGACAGGGTGAACTTAAAAAAAATTTTTTTTTGTTCTTTTCTTTATTGAAGTATAGTCAATTTATAATGTATCAGTGTCTGGGGTACAGCATCATGTTTCATCATACATGCACATACATGTGTTCCTTTTCAGATTCTTCTTCATTATAGGTTGCTACAAGATATTGAATATAGCTCCCCATGCTGTAAGAAACTTGTTTACATATTCAGTTTTTGAAAAAACAAATTTATCTATTTACTAAATGTAGATTTAGTCCTGCCCCTGACAGTCAGCTTAACAGAAGTCAACTGCATACTGGGATGTTTTTATTTTTTCAATGATACTCCAAAAATTATGACTGCTAGTAATTTGGAGCATAGTTGTTTTTCTTTGTATACAAGTTAAATCTGTGGTAATTTTAAGATGAGCATGGGTTTAGCGTGATGATTGAGGATGTGACATCTGTTCATGTAGCTGACTGGATTGTTTTCTCTCTAAGGATCTTTATATTAAAAAAATCAAAGAGCTATATAAAGTTTGGTCATTTTTTAATCTGTTTTTCCCTGTTTATTTTTTAAGCCAGTTAAATGCCTTTCTGAACAGGGGTGTGTAAAGGGAATGAGTGCTTTATGAATCTTCCTGAACAAATTTAGTTCGTACTTATTAGATGGGTGTGATATGCAGCGGTGTCAGAGGAATCAGCAGTAACCTGAAGGTTCAGGTGTCCTTGCTTTAACCCTCTTCTAAGAAACCTGGGTCATATATCCTCCCCAGCTGTTGTGTGTGCTGTTCTCCCACTTAGATAATTACCAGCAAAGCACCGAGAGACCTCTTGCAGTTCTAGTCAAGCTGTTGGACCTTTGCAGGAATGATAGCTCTCTGTTCCTGCTCTCAGGGAGCCCAGGGCCTTTTCAGCTTCTAGGAGGAAGATGCTCTCACATTGGGCCCCCCGAACTCTGCACTGCCTTCTTTTAATGGGAAGATTTACATCCCACCCTGTGGTGGAGGCTGACCCTGTAATCTCCTAAATCGTTGCTTTCTCCAAGCCGTCCCATAACCCAGCTAGAGAAAAAAAAAAAAAAAAAAAAAAAAGAAAAGAAAAGAAAAAAAAAAACAAATAATTTACATTGAAAAGAATAAATGGTACCCATTTTTTCCCCAGTTAATTGTGATGGGATACACTTCAAGTCTCTGTCTTTGTTTTTTTTGCAAAGGATTTTGTGTTTTGTTTGCAAAGGATTTGGTGTTAATTCTGAGTTTAAATTATTTTAGAAATCATTTCACTTGCTGAGGGTGGCAGCCTCTTGAATTTAGTCATTGAACATTTACCGAGGACACACAGGATGTGGGCCTGCCAGTCAGTGCAGGGCACCCGCACATGAGATCCTAGGTAGCTGACCTCCAGGAACTCACTGGAGATGCACTGAGTACGCAGTTTCCTTGATTATTAGAGCTGCCAATGTTTGGTATTTAGAGTATTCTGAAGTAACCTTAACCTTTGAGTAAAAACTTTCATTTTTCAGCAAAAATCATCTCTTTTCTGCTCTGTGCCTTTTCTCCTACAGACACAGATTCTTGGATTAAAAAAGCCATGGAATCATAAGAACTAGATGGAACTTTCAAAATGAACCTTTGAAATTTCTTCTGTTTCTCCCCACCCCTCCTTTGTCAACCCTTTGGCTATATCTAGGCAGAATTCACAATCCTTACCAGAAAGTGGTTTTGGCAATTAGTGTTACTGAATCCAAACTCATTCTGTTTGCCACACGACAGGCCAGTACATTGACAGACGAGGTGTTGGGACAAGGAATAGTGACTTTATTTGGAAAGCCAGCAGACCGAGAAGATGGCAGACAAATGTCCTGGAGAACCATCTTCCCCAAGTCAGAACTCAGGCTCCTTTTACACTAAAAAGGGGAGGGAGTGTGGTTGGTTGTTGCAAACTTCTTGGTGTCAGAAGTCTTTGTTCTTGCAGCTGTCCACGTGGGTCAGGTCATGGTGTCCCTGTAAACCTCCAACAAGACAAGTATTATTTTCTGTTCTGCAAGTTTTTATCTCAATATGAATGCAGAAGTGTTATTATTCCCTTAAAGGTCAGAGCCTCGAGAATGGGCTGTCCTGTCTCTTTCAAGCTCTACAAAAGGTGCAGAACCAGCAGGACTCAGCCCAGGAAACAGAGCACAGGGTCAGAGCCAAAGAAACAGATCTAATATGGAGTCAGGTTTGTTCTTCCTTAGTAAATTATGGTAAATAACAGTACTTAATTCCTTCATGAGTTCCTTTCCATATGGAGCCTATGAAATAGTCAGAAGTTTACATCTGAAATATCTGTTCAGTGGGAATTGCCTTATTGAATCTCAGATGGTAAAATAATTTTTATGTACTGTATACTGGAATGATCTCAAATTTCTTAACTGAGAGGATGAATTATAATAGGCAAATTGAAAAGTTGTAAACATACTCATACTTGTAAATTAATTAAGTTTCTTTTTGCTGTGAATGTTAAACAAATGGTGGATTCAAGGATAATATTCTAGAGATTGGAAATCATTTCTAGGTATTCTGTAAATGCTGTTTAGATTTGCAGAAATTAAGATTACCTTATTCAATCTTTTTTTTTTCAATAGTGATATTTAGTGATACTACGAACTTCTAGACATTGCAGTAAGTGCAGGGAATGGAAAATTGATGAATGTGGCTGCTGTCATGAAGAAGCTCGCAATTTTGTGATTTCTTCTAATGCTCCAAAGTCTAGTTAGTTTTTGAAGTAGCTCATGGATGCTGTGAAAAATGTGTCCTCTCTACTCATAATGATGCAGGTGCTTAAAAGCACTAATGTAGCCTCCTTGAGATCTGGGGTCCCCTTGGTACCTTCTTTGAAGATCTTGATTTGGAAGCCCATATGTCCTCTCCACGATTCTGACTGGTTGGTAAAGGGTTAGTTTTCATGTTTATTCTCTTCCCTTCACCTCAGTCCATGTGTGATGACTCCTCCTCTTTGTATAGTATTTGCAAAAAGCAGAATAAACAATTCTGGAGAGTTGTCATTTAAAGGAGACGAGTTTTCCCACATTTAGCCAAAGGCCCTCCCCAGTGGAAGGAGGTCACTGTCAGGGCCTTCCTGGCTCACTTTCTCCTGGTCATTGATGCTCAGCTCTTCTTGATCTGACATCAGCCTCCTGAGAGCAGCCCCACATGTGATGTTGGGAGTCAACTGATAAGATCACTCGAGGGTCCATATAAATTCTTATCTTGGTGTTAGCAATCAGATTCTTTATCTTGCTTGGTTTTATGGTTTCTATAAAGTGTACGATTCTTCTCAAAGTGGTTCCTGGATATTAACACTAATTAATCTGAATTGGGGCGCACTTTCTTCTCTAGTGACTAGCAAGAAAAACAGAGTGTAGAGTGAACTATTTATTGTGTGGATTTTCCAACAGTTGGAAAAGTTTGGGTTTGACTCCTGCAGTTGAGAGATGGATGCTCCCCAAGCAGATGTGAAGATAACTAAGTTATGATTATTCCCATCATCCAAGTAGCAAGGGTTCTAAGAGAATGATAGACCATTGAGCCACTTCCCCATTGTTCTGTAAGGCTAGGCACCATGTTCGTGAAAATAGTTTTTAAGGAAAGGGGTAGGGTATAGACATGCAGTCATTTAAACAGACAAATGCTAACGTTTAGTGTGTCCTGCGCATGTGGATTTGAGTTAGGAACCTGAAATAAACCTTGGTGTTCAACACATACCTACCTGTATCTCAGTGCTGTTATGAGTGATGTAAGTAGAAATTTTCTCAAATTTCCAGCACATTCTGAGGGGGTTTGATGAGCCCATGTACACAGAATTTTTCCATCTCTTCCATAGCAGCCTACCATCCAACCATTACAAAAAATAATAACAGCAACAGTCTAACACCTAGAACCTTATTTAAACATTGGAGAGGTTTATTGCTAATGACAAAGTGGTGGCTGTCACTACCCCTGATACCAGGAGAAAGAAGGGTGCCCCTGCCGTGGTCCAGACCCTCGCCAGCTGCTGTGTTAGCTCCCACCCTCGCCAGTGGTGGTCATTGCGACAGAGCAGGTCAGTGCGTAGCACTGATGTTTTCTCATTTGGGGCTCTTGTTACTTGCAGCTTTCTTCTTCTTCTTCTCCTTCTCCTTCCTTCTCCTTCTCCCTCTCCCTCTCCTTCTCCCTCTTCTCCTTCTCCTTCTCTTTCTCCTTCTCCTTCTCCTTCTTCTTCTTCCTCTTCCTCTTCCTCCTCTTCCTCCTCTTCTTCCTCTTCTTCTTCTCCTTCCCCTTCTCCTTCCTCTTCCTCCTCTTCCTCATCCTCTTCCTCTTCTTCTTCTAAGAAAGGACTAGAAATTTAGGGAAAATGCAGATAGGCATATATTTAGGAGGTGGGACAGAGTCTAAGGAACAAGAGCCCATCCGTAGCTACAGGATGAACATTAACTTAGTAAAAGCCTTGGGAATCCACACATTTAGGTCCTGATACTTTATTCTGTAGATGAAGAAATTGAGATCTAGGAAAATGAAATGATTTACTCAAGGTTGCAGGCATAGTTATTGGCAGGAAAAAAGAAGTCTGAGGTTCTTTCCAGTATTAAAAATAAGTAACAAAAAATAATGGAGAGCACAGGCTAAAAAATTTTTGTCTTTGATAAGTCAACAGGCGAGAAAGAACTTAGATTGACTTGAAGTAATCCAAGATTGAGTTTTGGTGATAAAAACTCTTAATAACAGAATGGGGTGCTTTGAGAGATTATTTCGAGAGGTCTGCAATATAAGGTGTCTGGGTGTGGTCCTTCCTGAAAGGTGGGAAGGGGTGGTTGGAGGCCCTGTCGGGATCCTTTGATTATTCACTGCAGTGTTCCACGAGGACCCTGTAGCTCTGAGAAGGAGAATGTTGATCATCAGATCTCAATAGCCATACTTTCTCCCCGACCCCTGTCTCAGCCTCCTTTCCCAGTATTCAGGGCCACGATGAGGACTGTGAAAGCACCAGCCAGATGGGCTGGACTGGAGCTCTGTTCCTTTGATCTGTCCAGGCCGATAGCAGACTTATGATTCACCTGGGGTCTGGAATAGATTTGCAGTTGACCTTTGCAGTTAGTGCTTTGACTTTGTTTTGAGTTGGATAATGAGATATTCTCTGGAATATTGACTAGCATTTGTGAATTGATTGTGAAAAACAATAAAAGGGTTCTAAACCCATCGAGAAGGGGGTGTCTGGGAATCCACTTTCCCCGGTCAGATTTCTTCTTGCCTCCTCTTTCAAGAAGGCATAGGTAAACGTTAAAAAATACATATATAAAATGCAGAAGATGGGTGAACTTCTGCCCATATGTGGAAATATGTATATGTTTGTTATCATTACTCTTTTAAAATGCTTCCAAGTGGACCCAGTTGAGAGTGGCCAGTCTTTGATGACCACACAGCTCTGCACTTGAACAAGGCTCTTAATTTTTCTTTCTTAGCCGTTGCTGCTCAACGTCGTTGATACACCAGGAGAATGTCTCATTTTTTCAACAAAAGTTTACTCTGCATGATTGCAAGGACTCTGAGGAATAATTAAGATTAAAATATTCCCAAGCAGGGAGAGAGGGATTTTGGATAAAAGAATATCTTACTCTCTCTTAGGATTTTGTCATTGGAGAAGATCATCTGACTTGCTCAGTAAAACTGCCATTAGTGCTTAAGCACACAAAGTCAGATTTTTGCCACATATAGTTTGTTGTTTTCATCTGGTGTTTAATTTCCTGATATCAAAAAAAAAAGAATTTGATTGCAAGATTTTTTTTCAGAATTTTAGGAGTTCTCCCGGCTGGTGTGAGGTCACCATTTTCATGTTACTGTGAAGTAAGTGCTTGAGAAAATAAATAATATGAATTCTTTTTTTTTTAATGGAGGTATTGGGGATTGAACCTGGGACCTCATGTATGCCAGGCACGTGTTCTGCCTCTGTGAGATTGTTTAAGAAGAACAGGGAAAAGAGAAACTTCCTCAAAATGACTAAATAGCCCAGGAAGAGGAAGCATTTGAGCTCCTGAAAAAATAATTGTTTCTGTAGAACAAGTTTTTTAGCTAGAGTTCCACGTTTCTTGTTATTTCCTTTGGCTGTGGGGTTTTAAATTACACACACTTTCACCTTCAGAGCTCCCCTCTCCCTCTGTTGCCCTGTCATTGGGAAGGGTTCCTGTCAGGGGCAGCCTGTGATAAAAGACGTAGTGATGGTAACTGCAGGGTGAGGGGAACGGCAGAGATACAGCCCACTCAGGTGTTGTGCACCTTTGAGGCACAGGTAGATTGGAAGCTGCGGTATGTTCAACTGCACAGGAGACTTCCTCTTTTTAGAGCCAATTAGGAAACGAGTTCCACTGACAGCTTGACCAGCTGCCCATCCCTGGCCATTGTACCGGAGTCAGGAGTGTGCTGGGACTGCGGGAAGGACACACAAGAGAAATGTTCTGCAGGACAAAGACCGCTCCACGGGGTATTTAGGGACCTGGAGAAGGGTGGATAGAACCTTGTGGCCAAGGAGGAAAGAAATGAGGGCTTTGAGAGGGAACCTCCTGCTGGTTATGCTAAAAGCAACGCCAGAAAATAGAAAGGGTCCATGATATCTTAGGTGGGTCTTCAGGTTGAAAAGTCACACTGTAACTGACATATGGAGAGTCGGAAGTTCCCACAGTGCTCCCAAGATCTCAACTGTAAATCACAAAGCTTGTGGGTCTTTGCAGAATCTGATTAGAATAACATAAGGGTATACAGAATTTGGAAAAGATTCATTTATTTCAAAAGAGAAATACTGCTTTGGGTTGTGTTTCAGTCACTAGTTGACTAAGTTATCTTTTGAACTGGGGTGGTTTTTTCTTTGTTTTTATTTTCCCTCATTGGTAATCCTCCAGCGAATCCCAGGCAGGAAACTCTTTCTTTCTTTAGCCATAAGAAATTTAGTTTTTGTTTGTAATACAGTCTTTACACCTTTTGATTGCCAGGAGAGACTAGAACAGCATGTGGTTTTATTTTTATTTTTTATTGAAGTGTGATTGATTTACAATGTTAGTTTCAGGTGTAAAGTGATTCAGTTATATATATACATATATTTTTTTCTTTTCAGATTCTTTTTTATTATAGGTTATTGTAAGAAATTGACTATAGATCCCTGTGCTATACAGTAGGTCCTTGTTGTTTATCTATTTTGTATAATGTAATGTGCCTCTGTTAATCCCCAACCCCTAATTTATCCCTCCCTGCCCTTTCCTCTTTGGTAACCATAGTTTGTTTTCTATGTCCATGAGTCTGTTTTTGGTTTGTAAATAGAATTTGTATCATTTTTTTAAAAGATTTCACATACAAGTGATAACATATATTTGTCTTCCTCTGACTTATTTACTCAATATGATAATCTCTAGGCCCAATTATTTTTAAAACCTATATTGTAAATTACTTTATTGGCATTTTCAAACTTTTCCACCATTGGCTATGAAAACAAGAATTCAACGTAATATTCAAATGAGTATTAAAGAGAAAGAGGGTAGAATTTAGTAAAGGGTTGACTTGGACTATGGTTCATGAAAAAATAGTTATTCAAATTTTGGGATATAGATATTTCTGGGTAATACTGACTTCTGATGTCACAGTTGTCTTTAAATAGTTTCAGGTGTATTCTGAGCAGTACCTTTTGTTGCCGCCTAATTATTCTAGAAAAAAGCTACTGATGGATGATGGACTTGGCAAATTTATCCTAAGAACTTGGTGAATGTCTTTATACTATGTGTGGAATGTTTACAAAATGCCCATCTTAGGCACTTTTATACCAATATGAAGTGTGCTGAAAAACATAGGCAGATGAAAAGATATATTGTCTAAATTTCTTTTTTCTTTTTATTGAAGTATAGTCAGTTTACAATGCTGTGTCAATTTCTGACGTACAGCACAATGTTTCAGTCATCCACATACATGCATACACTCCTTTTCCTATTCTTTTTATTATAGGTTACTGCAAGATATTGAATAATCTGGCCTAATAAAGCACATATTCTTAGAGCACTGTAGTAGGCTACCCCCATCCCACTAAACTTTCTTTCATTTCTTTTTCCTAAAAGCACTCTCTTTCCCCTGTCTTCTGCCATCCATCCACAAGCTCATCTCATCTAATCTTCAAATCCTCTAATCTTCATTTTCTTAGGTACCACTCCCTTCCTCTTTGTTGTAGCTTTATTTTAAAAAATAAAATTTTGGGACTAAGTAGCTTTACTGACATTTTCTGAGCATAGTACATGGTACTTAGTAGGGACCTTAAAAACTACTGAATGGGTTCGTGTAAATGACATAGACTACTTGGTAGCAACACGTTTTGTAGAGGACAAGCCCTACCCTCAGTTTTTTTCAGAATCTGACCACATTCTGACCTGCCATGTAGGAACATCAGTGATGACTCCTAGCTATGGTGCGTTCCTTTCTAGGCCTTCCCCTAGGAACCTCACCCTAGGATGAACACACACATATGCCAACACATGAAGAAAGCAACTGATTTCAACCCACTCAGACTGAAGAAACAAAAACACTTCAGCTTTATTATAGCTCCTGGTTTGTTTGCTGAGGTAGAGGGGAGGGGCTGTGCCACTGAAGCAGTGCCCTATATAACCAGATGAGCAGGATTCTGTAAAATGTCTTACTAGCCCATGTGATACCAAGTGGGTATCACGAAGATATGCAGGACCTTGACCTTGCTGATTTTACTGTTCTTTGTCCATCCTAGTAGTGTCTATGGCAGCTAGCAGCACAGTTTTCTAGACTCTACATCAAATAGAACTGCTGTCATTTTTGGGCTAACGAGCCCTGCTGAGGGTCTGAAGAGGGCTGCACTGTGCAAGGCCACACAGAACATTTCTGGACCCTCATCAAATGCAGACAACCACATGCTTGATCAGAGAGTGCTCAATTTTTTAAAAAAAAGATGGAAAGGAATACACGTGTGTATATGTATGACTGAAACATGCTGTACACCAGAAATTGACACAACATGTAAACTGACTATACTTCAATAAAATTTAGAAATTAAAAAAATAATAATTCAGAATGGCATATTACTTATCTGGAATATCCTTTCTCATCTCTCTTTTCACGTCTCATTTTCTCCAAACCTGCACAAAGCTTGCAAGATAAAAATTAGTGTGAAGTCTCCTATCAGATTCACACTACAGTTTGTCACTGTTGAAAAATTCCTGCCTGATTTCACTAAACCCATATTAAAGCAAAACAAACAAACAGGCATGAACTAAAGAGATCTGAAGTCTAGTCCAGGATCTGTGGCTAAATTAGCTGTGCAATCAAAGCATGTCACATTTCTGTGTCTCAGTTCCTCATCAGGAAAATGATGTAGCTAAACTACATGGTTTCCATGGTCTCTTGCAGCTCTGAAATGCAAATTTAATAAAAGGCTCAGAATTTCCACTTCTGACTGAGATGCATAAAGTGGCAAGACACCATTACTCTCAACCCTATAAACCATGATGAACTGAGTAAATCAGAAAATTGTAGTTTTTAAAATACCCATCAGAAAGCTGATGATGCAAAGAATTCTAAATAAATTCCGGAAATTGTAAAGTCCTTCATAAGACAAGACACCATGGTTATTCTTATTCTTGGCAAAGTGGTAAGAGAACAAGAAATTTTCCACTAACAAGATTAAGAAGAACCAGCCAAATTTATAAACAAACTTTAATGACAGCATGTGGATTCAGGTAACGGACTAGAATTCAGAGGAAGTCCAGGTACAAGCCCCACCTGCCAACTCTTCCCCGTGGGTCTTCACTGACTGCGCAAGTCTGAGGGCAAGGCAAGAGAGCTAAGAGAAAATCTCATGAACCAAATGGGCACCCATCACTGTGCCCGAGACAGCTGTCCTCTGAGGGTGGAGGACAAGACAGGGATTATGAGATAACCTCCCCTCCCCAAGGCACTCTGAGTAAGGCAGATGATGATCTTCCTAAGAAAATGGGGAAAAACATGAGGTAAAGAAAACCTGAGGTGGTACTGGAAAGCAAAGGAAATGTCTAAGCAATCCAAAGAGCTGGCAGCTAGGGTGCAAAGCAGAGACCAAGGTTCAGAAAGCAGACGGGGCAGAGTATGTGGTGGGATAATAGACAAAGCTTTCCAAAGCTGACCAAAGACCTCAACTCACAGACACAGAAGCTCAATAAGCCACAGGCAGGATAAATACAAAGAAACCCATAGCTTGGCACATCACAGTTAAACTGCTGAAAATGGCAGGGGGTGGAAAGAGGGGGAGAGCAACTCTTAAAAGCAACCACAGAAAAGAGAAAAAGCATCTACTAGGGAAAACCAATAGGAACTACGGCTGACTTATCACTGGAAACAATGAAAGCCAGAAGGCAACACCAGCTTTCAAAAAACTATCAGCCCGGAGTTCTACATCTAGGGAAATCCATTTCACAAATGAAGATGAAGTAAAAGTATTCAAAGAGACAAAAGCAAAAAGAATTTGTCTCCAGCAGACTTTTACTACAAGAAATGCTAAAAGATGCTCGTCAGGGTGAAGGAAAATGACACCAGGTGGGCCCCCAGATCTGCAGAAAGAATAAATAACTGAAAAATATAAAAAGCCTAAAAAGAAAAGAGCCAATGCACATGTTTTAACGTCTCTAAGAGACTACTGATTGCTTAAAGCAAAAAACTAATGGATTGTGGGGTTCACAGCACAAGCAAAAGCAACATACAGGGGCACAAACTGCTAGAAGGAGGTAAACGAACCCATGCGCCTGTAAGCTTTCCAGTGTTAGTGACGTGGTTTATATTATTCGAAACTGACTGTGATAAATAACAAAATGCTCACGGGTCATCTTTGAACACCCTTTCCGTTTTTGGTCAAGATGTTTACTAATAACATGTCCATCAATGGGGAGTAAAGGGGAGGAAAAAGAGAGAAACCAAAATAAATCACCAATTTTAAGTAACGACTTATTTCACTACGCCGTTTTTGTGTGCGTTTACATCAGTAATAATACAAACTAACACATTTTATTTAAATGCCACAGATTCACTGACACTTCCCAAGAACACAGAAATTAACCATGTTAATCAAGATGAATCCACATTTTAATTGAAATCATTTTGAAGTGCTCTACTTCCTATTTGGAAAGTATACAGTTTTAGGATATTAAAAAACTACCTTGCTGAATATGGCTCTAAAGTTCTAATTTGAAGACAGAAATAACATATGTGGTATACAGTTAGCCTACATTATCAGCTATTATAAAAGTAATTAATGAAAAAAATTGTTTATATTATAAAGGAAGTCACAGCACTGAACATGAGAATAGGACTTTTAAATATTTGAATTTTAACCGAACAGAAGGAACAAAAGCAAGCTTTTTTTAGCATTCATTATTTTATTAAAAGATCCCTAATAATTCCTCGACAGAGTCAAAATATTTAATGGGTTGAAATATCCTGAGAGATGAGAACACCGAGGAACAATGGCAAGCGTGACTGAGGCTGTGCTCTGTGGGAAGCAAGCTACTCTTACATTTAACCCCCCTAACAGCATTGCAAAGTGGCTCTTAAGATCTTCAGAGAATTTAAATAATGCATCCAAAATCACACATCAGTGAGAGCCAGGATTTGAACCTCAAGTCTGTAAACCAAAGCCCATGATCATCTCTCAAATAATAATGCTAACTGACTGACAAGTACATTACACATTCCCCCCCAGCCCTTTGATAGCAGAGCACATTTCTTACAGACAAGACGTTCTTCTGCATAACCAAATATAATAATCAAAAGTAGGAAATTAACACTCATGCTCAGATCCTATTTAAGTTTTTACAATGGTATCAATAATGTACTTGTGAGCCAAATACCCAGAATCATGTGTCACAATGACCACAATGCAATCTTTAATGTACTTTTCCCCTTTAGAAGTTTAAGGGAATCAAACATTTTGCACAGTGCACAGAACTTGACTGAGCACGTGGTATGTGTAAGGCACTGTTTGACAGTTCAGTGGAGGTAAGACAGAGTTCCACTTCCAGTGACTTTACATTCTAGTAAGAAAAGACTAACAAGTGAACTAGTAACATGACTTTCAGGTTTGGCCAAGTGCTATGACTGGGTGGCTTGGAAATGGCCATCTAGGGAGCTGAAATCTGAATGATTAGAAGAAACTGCATTGTTAAGAGATGGAATAGGAGCGTTCCAAACAGAGGGAAAAGCAAATACAACCTAGAGAAGGACAGAGCTGGTGTTTTGGAGGAAAAGAAAAGATGCCAGTGTGGCGACAGCATCTTGAGCAAAGGGAGCAGAGGCTGATGTGGGGATGAGACTGGACAGATAGAAACAAACTCATGAGGTGTGACTCTAAACCTTATAACTAAGAGCAAAGGAAAGCTATTGAAGGATTTTAAGCAGACAACTGTCATGGTTTCATTGACATTTTAAAAAGACGATTCTGGCTACTGGTAGGAGAATGGACTGAAGAAGATGGTCAAGTGAAAGCAGAGACCAACTAAAAGCTATTTCAGTAGGCCATGTGAGATGATGGTGACTGAGACCAGGCTGGTAGAAATGAAGGTGTAAAACGGGACAAATCCAAATGATATTTTGGAGACCAAAGGAACGTGGTGACAGATTAGACATGGCGGATAAGGAGGAAAACAGGTTTTAAGGATATCTCCTAGGTGCCAGTTACTCAGATGGGGAAGACTGGGAGAAGAACAATATGGGAGAAGTCTATTTTGGACATACTAAGTCTATTTAGGAGAGAAGTCTAAATCAGAAACATAAATTTGAGAATTATTCACATGTAGACAGTATTTAAAACAGTACATTGAATGAGACCACCTACAGAAAGAAGAAGGGGAAAGTGTCTAGGACTAACCTCTGGGATATGCCAGTACTTACAGGCAGGTCAAGGAGAGAAGTCTGTAAAAAAAACCAAAAACCAAAAACAAACAAACAAACAAAAAACAAGCATGAGAAAGTGTGAGATAAGAGGAGAACAAGAATATGTTTCATAAACTAAGAGAAGCAGGTGAACAGGCAGAAAACAGTGCTGAATGCTTCTACAAGAGTTTTTAAGATGGATTTGGTAAATGGAAGTCACCGGTAACCTTGACTAGAGTGATTTCAGTGGCGAAATGGTGAGAGAGGCCAGTCTGGAGTAGGCTGAAGAGCAAAGGAAAAGGGAGAGAGCACATAGAGAGCTTTTGAAAATCTGCTTGAAAGAGGATAAGAGAAATGGAGCAAGGAGCTAGAGAAGAACGTGGAATCAGGAGAGAGTTTATAAGTGATCTCTATTCTGCATCTGCCTGTCCGACCTGGACGCCGACAGCTTGCAATGCAGCTAGCATGACTTGAGGGACTCAATTTTCAAAAATGAATTTTGGTTTAAAGGCAGATGTGGCTAGCGGCTACTATTTTGGACAGTATAGCTCTAGAGCACGTCTGTATACTAATTAAGATGGTCCAATCATAGAAAGGGAAAAAAATTCATGATGCAGGGTCAATCCTTGAGAGACTCAGAGCCTAAGGACTCGCGTGCGGCGGGCGGCCCGCGAGGGGGCGGCGGCTCCCGGGCTTTGTGGCCGCGGCGCGCGCGGCGGGGCCTGGCCGGCAGGGGGCGCGCCGCCGCCGCCCGGCGCTCGGAGCCCGCGGCCCTCCCGGCTGCCCCGCCTGCGAGAGGAGCTGAGGCCGCCCGAGCTCGCTTCTCGCCGGCCCCTCCCCGGGTCGCCGAGGCCGCCGCGCCGCCGCTGCAGGCTGGCTAACAGCCGGAAGAAACGTAGTGCAACATGCAAAGCAAAAAACCCATAAAACCTGCCAGGTACTTCTCAGAATTGGAAAAGAGCATCCTGCTCGCTTTAGTAGAAAAGTGCAAGTATGTGCTGGAGCGTAAGGAGAGCGACGCGCGAACCCCTGCCCTCAAGCAGCGCACCTGGCAGGCGCTGGCCCACGAGGGCAGCTCTCAGCCCAGCATGTCCCTGCGGGATTTCAAACGGCTGAAGAAGTGCTGGGAGGACATCAAGGCTCGGACCAAAAAGATTATGGCCCATGAGAGAAGAGAGAAAGTGAAACGGAGCGTCAGCCGACTCCTGAGCACGCACGTCCTGGGGAAGGAGACGGTCGCCAGCATGCGGCCCGGCAGCTCTGCTTCCCGCACAGCCCGCCGAGGAGGAGCACCGGTACCAAGCCCGCGCCCGCGCCCGCGCAGACGCCGAAGAATCGTTCGCTGTTTCAAACACAAGAGCTGTGCATGATGAGAAAGAGCTCATGCATTTTCCAGGGTGTGAGGGGACCTCCCAGCCTGAACTCTCGTGCTCAGCTGTCAGAATAACAGCCACTAAAAACTACCGGAGCAAAAAACAGGAGCAAAACCTCCCAGGAAGGTGCTTTAAAAAAGATGCATGAGGAAGAACGCCATCAACAAACGTCCATCTTACAGCTGCAGCTGATAAAAATGAATGAGGTGCATGTGGCCAAAACCCAGCAGATAGAGCGAGAGGGTGAGATGGCAGAGGAGGAACACAGGATAAAAAAATGGAAGTTCTCTATTAAAAAAAATGTTTGGGGAAAGAAAACTGCAAGCTTTTAACAAGGACTGGCCTGTTATCCTCGTTTAACCGGCCCTTTCCCAACTCACCGTAAGACTGTGGGGGTGGCTCCCTTGTAATTAACCTGGGCTGGCAAAGAAAGTCTGGAAGGTGAGCTTGCGGTCAGTTAACCTGTAACAGCTACAGCTAGGAAAATTAGAGCGGCAGCAGCCACTTATTGAGAACACATTCAGGTAAGCAGCTGCACCCTGCGCACCCCTGAAGTGGCAAAGAAGCCGTTAGGGGTCTCCTGAAAGTTACCGCTATGAGCGCTACCATTCCGAATGTAACGTCTCTTAATTAGAATTCATACAAGAACCATGTGTGAGTGTTGTTGTATTTTTTAAATCAAATACAAGTGTGACCATAAAGGAGTGTGGCTTTTTGCAGGCGGTGTTTTTTTTTCTTTTTTTAAACAGACAGCAGACCTTTACCATCCAAACGAACGCCCTCCCATTGCCAGTGCCTGTCCTAGGAGGGCACACGTTCCTCTAGCAGTGATGCTGTTGCTTAGGACTTGCCAGAGACCTTCCCGGAACCTCCACAAGAGCTGCAGCACATTTTTCATTTTTTTCAATGTCATCGTTTGAGTGTGGATTCCCTGTTTTCAAACAACTCAACCTATGGAAGAAGTTTTTTCTAATGTGGCTCATAAACTGCCTTTTTTAAGGCCTTCCATTCCCCAGAGAGGAGTTCCAAATAGTGTCTCCAACAAGGGTAGCTTTTGGAGTTAAGGGTGTAACTGCTTCAAGGGAGAAATGTTCATTTAGATTTCTACATTCTGTCATGCTTGGTTCATTAAAAGACGGAAGGAAGGAAGGGAAGGAAGGGAAGGAAAGAAGGAAGAAGGAAAGGAAGGAAGGAAGGAAAAAGAAAAGAAAAGAAAAGAAAAGGGAAGGAGAAGTCATGAGAAGGAATCCAGAGCTCAAGTTGAAGAATCTACAAGGGCTATAACATGAATGAAGCAAGGCAGTTTATGTGGATAATTTGCTTGCTGTTTCCAAGTAGAAGAAATATAGTGAGTGGAAGTCTCTGTGGATGAAACATTTTTCTTTTTCTTTTTTGTGTTAAAATTTAGAGATGTATCTGCGAACATGAGCTATTTCTGATGCATTACATGAGCTTGCTAATGTCTAAGAGGAGATAATTCCTAACCCCACCAATTGAAAAAAGTCTTTATTTCTTAGATGCCCTTTACTTAAAGATTTAAATCCTGTTTCATTCATATTTTTAAATTTGCATTTCATTCCTACAACCCTGCCTTCTTGGCAGTATATGAAACAGAGGGGCTGAAGGTAATATTGTTCTAAATAGAAATAGTAGGTGTATCTGACCACCTTCTGACATAGTGTCCAGTAAAATCTGGTTTTATTAGTTTTTATTTCTTGTATTTAGACCCCATCTTTAGGAGGTATACAGTTATGATCAAAAAGACCAGACAAAATAATCAGTATGTGAATAAGGTTTAAGAAGCTATTATTTAGAACTTGAGTGAGGATCAGTAATCCTCGGCTGCTCTATGTCCCAGCCCAAATCTCTAATTTCTTGACATGCTTTCCTTCTATAAGCTCATCTAGTCCTGTGAATTCAAACATGATCAATAGGTTGATGTGGCCTGAAGAAACTCTATTTCCAGCCCAGATGTCTCTAGTACTAATCCCACATGCCTCCTGGACATCTCTAGGCATCTTTGGCTCATTTTTCTATTGCTTTGCTCATCTTTTTCATTGATATGTATTTTCTGGATAATAATACATTTTTGGTTATATTGGCTACTTCTGTGTCTTTTCTTTGAAATTTGTTTATAGTGTCTTCTCTTATAATGAAATTTAGTTTGAATGTAGTCAGATTTATTCGTCTTTTCCTTGTTTTCTGCTTTGGGATCCGGTTTGAAAATTTTTTTCCCAAAAGTGCTAGCTGGGTAGAGGGCGTGGAATCTGGCCGGCGGGCGGCAAGGGCGAGGGCGCGCTGCAGCCCCTCCGCACCATGTCCACTATCACCAAGGGACCAGCAAGCTGGCCGCCCAGCGCCGCACGGGTCCCGCGCAGCAGCAGGTGGAGAGCAGGCTTGGAGCTCTCCTGACAAGCCGGCATCCCTCACCGACGACCCCGCAGACCTCGAGGGCGCAGCTGCGGGGACCCTGGCACCGGCCCGAGGCTGGTGTTCAATCGGATGAATGGCCGGTGGCCCCGTGCTCCATCCCCCTCCCTTGAGGGAACCCAGGAGACCCACACACTGGCCCACGAGGAGAACGGCCGGTTTGTATCTGGAGCCTGACAGCAAGTGGAGCAGCAGCTGGGTGGTGGCCCAGCCGGAGGGAGCGGGCCGGCGCCAGTGCAGTCCGTGGAGAGGATGCCCAACTCCCGGCTGCACAACCCCGTGCCCATCGACCTGGGTGAGTGGTGGGCACAGCAGTTCCTGGCCGGAGTCAACAGCTGCACCTATTCTCACCCTCGGAAGGAATGCTGCCTGTGCAGGGCCTGGCCCTGCCCCCCGCTGGACCCTCTGCCAGGAGAGGACCCCAGTGCCCTGTCCACCCACGGCGGCAGGCCCCGCTTCACTCTGGGCCTGGCCAGGCGCCGGCCACACCGAAGTGCCAGCATTTGGGCTTCTGCACTTGCTGACGCCTTGACCCAGCTGTTAACGGCTGCCAGGGACCAGGGGCTGAAGCTGTCTGACCTCAGTCCTGCTCACTGTGCGCGGGGACCAACCTGTGGGGCTGGCAGGGAGGAGCTCCAGGCTAAGAAAGTTGAGAAACTGCTATAAATAAATAAATAAATAAATAAATAAATAAATAAATAATCTTTCCCTAAAGAAATAAAAAAAATCCTTCCCTACCTCAAAACCACAAAGATATTCATTCATCTGTCTTTTTGCTAAAAGTTTGAAAATTTAGTTCTTCATATTTTAGTCTTTTTAAATCAGACTACTGTTTTTGTGCATGAGGTAGAGATCTGCTTTTATTTATTTTACGTGTGAACAACTAATTGTTCTGGCAGCATTTACTGACTGGTTTAACTTTATTTTTATGGTTCATGGTGTCATTAATGTCAGACTGGGTTTTCACATGTCCATGGATTGTTTATTCTTTTCCATTGTTCAAAATTTTCTTGTTCAAAGCTTTCTTCAAAATTTTCTTGGGAATGCCAGGCCCTTTCCTACTCTATGTGAATTTCAGAGTCATCTTGTCAAGTTCTATGATAAACCTAAAGAGTGTTATAGAAAACTCCTCAGGGCCTCAATTGCTCCCCTGGAACATGCTGACAGTAATGGTTGTTATGACAAGATATAATTAACTTTTTAGTGGGCTTCAAGAATGGTTGTTATCATCAGTATCATCTTTATCCTCATCAATGAATGAGCATTTACTCTGGCTCCGAGATCTTAAATTCCGGAGTCCTACCTTCTGACCACAGCTTCACGTATGTGTTTATACATCGTCCACTCCCTTACTCCCACTAACCTGATTCTTCGACTTCAAAGTATTTAGTGTTGAAACCATCTCTATTTTTCTAGTCTGTCAGTCCATTCCTAGATTGATTTTTTTCCCATTCATCACAAAAGTTGCTCCAACTCTTTACCATTCTATGTTATTTGCTTATTAAGTCTTCTAATCGATACTACCAGGCTTATTTTGGGGTCAGATGGCCTTGGTTTTTGGTTACCAGAGAACCTTTCCTCATTCTCATCTCTAAATGTGGCTATAATTCCATCTATGCTATAATACCCACAATTCTGATGAATCTCTACTCATGCTGAGTGCAAAAGAGCAAACCCCAAATGGTTATGTAATGTATGATCCCACTCACACAACATTCCAGAAATGGCAAAATTAAAGAAATGGGGAACATATCACAGGTTTCCAGGGATTGAGAGATGGTAAAGTGGGAGGGAACTCTGTGCGGCTGAGAAAGAGAAACATGAAGGATCCTCAAGGGGATGTTCTGTGTCTTGACTGTACCCATGTTAACATCCTAGTTGTGATACTGCAGTAAAACCTAGAGAGAGGTTACCATTGGGGGCAACTGGGTAAAAGGTTATAGACGCTCTTTATTATTTCTTATAGCTGCATTGCATTATATCTCGAAATGAATAGGTTGATTTTTAAAAGTCAAAAGATGGAGGCAGTATCTGGGAAACAAGTATGTCAGTTGGTCAGTTACGGCATGAGCCCCAGAACCATGACATCACAATGGCCAGAACCCTGCCTGTAGCAGAAGCTCAGGCTTCCTGGAGGAGCTCACAGCACTCTGCCAAGTGCTGGAGACACACTCGGTTTTCACAGAGAAGAATTAAAGAAGACAGGATGTTCACCGCAAGCAATGAGCTTGTAGGTGATCATTCAAGGTTTCACTGTATAAGGTAATCTTTTAATACACTATTTTTTCAGTGTTACCATTCCATTTCTTAATTACATTATATCCTGTGCAACTTTTTAATTGAAGTGGAGTCAGTTGACACAGAGCTGTGTTCGTCTCTGGGGAACAGCATAATAGTGCGGTCATACATACACATACAGACACTATTTTTGATTATCAGAGCAGACTTTGTTGCCTCTAAAATATATGAACTCCTTCTAACCTTCAGCACTGGTTTCATGAAAAGCTACCTGTGTCCGTAAGATTCAGCTCTGCTGAGCACAAGGCAGCAGGCTTGACGTTCTTGGTTGGGGGTGGGGCTCACTTTCTTGACTTCCTGGGAAAGAATTTTCTGTAGATTTACAATAATCTCTGGTCTATGTATCAGTTTTTAAGCTCAGTTCAATTCAGGTGTTTCACCTATTACGACCGGAAGCTCTGTTAGAGCTTAGCTGTAGCTTAGCCAAATAACAGCGAAGTACTTCCTCGTGTTTAGAAACATTTTAATGACTCCAGTATCATTTGTTGAACTTTGAGAATGTTTTCCAAAAATCTAAATATTGATTTACATTACAATTTACCAGAATCCTCAGTTATTTAAACTTTTGTGTTGAAAGGAAACCAAACTGTAATTACTTCTCTGTAATCTTCAAATAACTTTATCTATGTTAGGCCAAAAGTTATCCTATTTGGGTTTTCCTAGGTTTTGACTAGTTTTTTACCTTCTTGTAATACACTCTTAAGTCTCTGTTCCTCTTCCAGTTCACGAATCAACTTCGCTCTTTTCTCCTCTTCCCCACCTCTAAGAGCGCCATGCCTTGGCACTTTGTTCCTGAAACTGTTTTCCATCCACATCAACCCCCTAAGCGACCTCATTTCTTTCAATCGCTTTCTGTAACTTACTAACTCCTGATTTGGAACTGTGGAGCCCTGTTTGGGAGATTGAGGCTAATTTTTAGTGTCCACCTTGACATTTAACATAAACTCCATCAGATATGGGACCAATGACTTGCTGTTCTGTGGTGTCTGATGTTTTGCAGGGAAAGCCCTTCTACTGCGGTGGACGCCCACAGGGACAATGCGTCACCGTATGAAGGCACCCAATAGTACTGTGATCATGTTCGGCCCGGCCAAGCTCCAAACAGGCTGGAGGAAGGAGAAGAGGAAACTGTTCCTGTACAGGGATGAACTATTGATCTCGAACACCAAGTACACACATACTATGCTCTCCCAATAATCATAAAGTTGTATTTATGCTGTTCAACTTAATAATCTGAGTTTACCACCTAGTTTTTCCAATTAGCCATAAGAAGGGTGGGTGAGGGGAACTAAACTTCCATTCTTCCTCAGCTCACCTGCAGTTCAGCTGGAAACTAGGTCATCTTGGGATTTCTACTTCAGAAACCAGCACAAATGGAATAGCTGACTAACTGCTACGTTTGTACTTGGTCGTAAGAAGTAAATTTCAGTTTGTGTGTAATAATAAAGGGGGCTTCAACGTTTCTTTCTTCACAAATGTTTCTCCAGTTGTGTGAGATGCTAAAATTCCGTGAAAATTCTTTTGAGGTTTTTGTCATCGTTTTCCTACTACATACATTAGACACTTCTGTTCTCAAGACTTGCAGCCAGATACAGCCTTCAGTATCACTTCTGATACTCACTAGAATGCTCAGTCAGTTATTTTCTACCGAACAAGTAGTTTAGTTTTTGAAACAGGATCTCCATGATAAACGTAAAGATATTAATACTAGTAGAGGCCCATGAAGAACTTGCAAATGGGGACTGCACAGAGCGGACCCCATCTTTACACATCACTATCCTCAAATTTAGTTAGTAAAGAATACAGAGACAATGAAAGACACATTTTATCTAACTCTAAAGATGAAGGTTACTGAAAACTTAGCAGTGAAAGGACAGATACTTATAGAATACTTCCCGACCCCAGCTTCCAAGCATCTCAGGGAACACCTCTACCTTAGAAAGGGGAAGCTTCCTAGGACCTTATAAACCCCACAGCTCACAGGGCTCACCCTCTGGTATCAAGGTTAAGGGGCAGGAGAAGGGAGGGGCACCTGTCTTGTTAATACATCGTAACAGGGGACACAAGATAGAAATGGAAACTTGAGTCCTCTTCACCCTTCTCTTCCTGAGCCACTTAACATAAGATTCATCCTCTAATTCCTACTGAGAAAATCTCAGAGCAGGTGACTAGATGTGAAGAAACAGTCGGGCCCTAGGAGAATCCCCTAGACCAGAAAGCTTCCTTGTGATACATTTAAAATATTTCCATGCTAACATCTGGCTTTTTTGATACAATGTCATGAGATTTATCATCTCACTCCCCAAATCAAAGAACAGTCCCATCAGAAAACCTAGTGGCTCTGGGAAAAGAGGGAAGAGGTGGAGGTGGGTACTTCAGGGAACTACAGGACAACACCCATGGATGCCAAGTGGTTGTCAGAACAGGCTCCTGAGTTAGGCTGTCTGGGTTCCAACCCCTTTTTTGTTGCTTTTGGTTATTTACTTAGCCTCTCTGAGAGTTCCCTCACCTATACAATGGGGCAAATAATGACTATATGGTGTGGTTGTTTGGCAATTAAGTGAAATAACGTTTATAAAATATCTACAACAGTGCTTGGCATATGGTAAGTGCTCAGTGTTACAGAAGAGTCATTTGTGAAGCCATGCTCTGGGTTTTTGGATAACTTCTTGGTTTAGGTTCAAGAGAGTGCATAATCTTGGTACCTTATTGAACTAAGGAGAGAATTACGGAAGTAAGTTTTTCCAGGTCAGTATATCTGAAAGTTCCCACATGGTACCTTGAGAGTCTATACACATAGACGCCTACATTAGAAGAAGAATGTAGAATGTAAAATCTAGCAGATATGTATCTATCATTCCCACCACCACATATTTTTATCTTGATAATGACTTCACAGTTAATCTAGAAACATAATTTTATCTGACAGTTGTGTTTCATAAAAATCTTCAAACACGCAGACATAGAGTAAAACTGATGAAACAGAAAGTAGCAAAAGAACATCTTGTATCAGAAGGTGAGTTTCCATCATATTTACACTCATGGCGCCCTGAGCTTTGTATCTAGACCTTTCAGGTGGGCTTCCTGAGAAATTATTTTCATTCCACAAACCCCACTGAAGAGCTGTAGCTTAACTGTTCCGTGTATCGGAGGAGTCATAGAAATTCCTGCACATGAGGGTCTCTGAGCTCATTTAACCTTGAGTATTTCTATATGTGGTTCTGAATAGCAGGGCTTTCCAGAGCGCCAGGCCCAAGTTCTCTGGGCATCCCTCACAGGACGTGGAGCTATGATTACACCCTAGGCCTACGTGAGCATTACATGTGTGAATTAACCAACAGATATGGTCATTTGATGTCAGAAGTCAAAAGGGAATAGGCAGAAACAGTCAGTTCAGTCCCCCCAACACTTTTTGAAGAAAGACATGAATGAATGAAAAGTTAATTATAACAATTATAAAAATTACATATATAATAACAAATATAACAATAAATGACTTAACGGTTCTCTGATCTCTACAATATAAACCATGGTCCATTCTCAATTCCCATCATTCAGAAAATGCCTATTTGCTACCATCGAAGTATTTTCAGGGCCTTCCTGGACCAGCCTCTGTTCAACACACACTTGGCAAAGGCCTATCTAACCATTCCCTGTGCTGTGCACAGAGGGTCAAAGAGATAAAGGAGCCATGCTTTGCCTAGAGCAGCGAGGCAAGCATTTCAGCATGAACACAGTGGCTCCATTACGTTTAAGAAACAAACTAACAGAAGTCTTATCTGGTTACCTTCGCAGGTACAAACGGAACTTTAAGATCAAATACGAAATCCCACTGAACAACATGTGGACTGGCGACTGCACAAACAAAGCAGGAGAAGCCATCAATGCACCTAAGTCTTTTGTCTTGGGTTGGCCCACGGTGAACTTTGTGGCCACCTTTAAGTAAGACCTATAGCTTGGTCCTGTCTATTACATGAGTTAAAAAGGAATACAGTTTATTATGTATTAAGTCAGTGACTCATGCTCTGAACTCCCATGATGACACTTGTATGCCATGTACCGCACCCCTCAAAAAGGCTTTTATGTGCAATTGATGGTAAGTAGGGGGAACTACTGGAGGACTTTCCTTTAGTTTTGATCTGTGGTTTTTCAAGTGGGTTATAGGAGCCCCTTGGGGAGCGGCAGCTCACGTGTCTGTGGTGTTCCTGTAAGTGGAAGGAGGATGACGACGTCAGGTCTCCAGGGCCCTCTCTCACAGCCTGTCCCCGATGCCCAGAGAGCACCTCTGTTTCTAAATCCCCAGAATATCTTTCTTGAGCAAGTACTATCGAGTAGTCGAATTATATTTGGAAAATTGCCTTTGCACTCCCAAGCTAATTCCTTTAAAGACAGGATTTAATTATAGAAATGAAATGAATCATCAAGTATTAGATTGTCCTAATTGCTGTGCACGGACTGTCTTCTTTGGTGTCTACAGACAGGTGACAATCTTAAAACAAAGGTGTGATTCCATGGAGGGCAGGTCAGTTAACCAAGACACATTCTTGGTTGGACTGAGGATGGGGAACGTGGCCATCCTGAGTCAACATTTCTCGGTTCACAGGGGTGATGGAACTTTCACATCTGCCACCTGGAACAACCACAGGCCAAATCTCATTCTCCTTATGCACACAGAGTGTGCATCACACGCACTCAACTCTTCTGTCTTGTCCTCTTCACCCCATGCTACCAAAATCTCACCTATCATCATAAACATAAGACAACTGAAATGTTACCATGCTGTTAATTTGTGAAATTCAAGACTGCAGCTGTTGACTTCAAGAAAATTCCCAAAGCTGTTTGGGAAGAATCATGTATTTGTATCATTCTCTACATATTTTCTTTCAATGAATTACTTCTCTAAAAATTAATGGTTGCTATTGTTTAATACCTTTTCCACGTTGCAGGTGAAAGGAAGCAGTTTCACTTGGGAATATACAAAGGTTTGGTAAGGAAGTGTCCAAGAAACATTTTTTCTAGTGACGGGGAAAATGTAGAAGTCAAGTTCACACGTTATACTGGTTCAAAGGCTGCATAAACACATATAAAGCAGTAACTCTGCCTGGCACCTAGTGCCTGGCTATTTGCTGTTTTACTCTTCTGCAGACTGGCCTGAGTAATTACAAGCTGTGTCCATGGATATATGCGGGGTGGGGAGGTCAGTGGGCATTCTACTTTCCTGATGAATCGGGTCCTGACATGGTGATAGGGAAGGCAGGAGCAGTGCTACTGGTAGGAAGAAAACATGTGGCAGCCCCTTTACAACAGCCACGAGAAATAAAAACATACATCCACACAAAAATTTATACAGAAATGTTCAGAGCAGCATTATCCATAGTAGCCAAGAAAAAAAAAAAAAAAGTAGAAACGACCTAAGTGTTTACTGAGGAATGGATAAACAAAAGGCGGGGTGGAGGCTGAGGATGGGGGTGGAATCAGAAGTCAGTGCTTAATGGACACAAGAGGTTTTTTTTGCTTTTGGGTGATGAAAACATTCCAGAATGAGATCATAGTGATGGCTGCACAACACTGTTAATGTACTGAAGGTCATGAATGGGCAATCTGATGCTACATGTAATTTATGACAATAAATAAAAGCCTAGTAAGTGGTAAATCCAAGTGGCAATGGATGTTAAAGCATTTCAGCTTTGGAGATTAAATGCTGCAGAGACTGTAGAAGAGACAATATGAATCTTTAATAATTTAGCAATAGGCACATTGATCTTGATCAGAGGGTTATAATCATGAAGCACTAATTTAATGAATTACAACTGGCTAGATGCTATACGCATCAAGGAACACAATAATGGTAGGGTTTTTTCCTAAAAAGATCCTTTTGTTTTGGGGACAACAGAGTTTCATTCAAAAGCCAATTCTTAAGTATGATTTAACTCAAATAGTACAGCTCTTTATTTGTAAACAGCACGTCCAGCTGAGGGAACACTCTGGGGTATGATTAACCCTTTTTCAGTGTCGGAACTTGAAGCTCAGAGTGGTTAAGTGACTCGCCCACGATGACACAGCTTGCATCATACAGAGCTGCACTTCGGTGTTAAGATTCCAAACCAACTGCTCTTTCACTTTAAGACCTACTTCCCATCGCTGTAACACTGCTTATAAAAGAGCAGGGCCCATCACAAGCCCAGTTATGAGAAGGATAACACTTACACATGCAGCCCCATCAGTAACCACGGGACGCTGATATATTTATCTGGAACAGTGTTGAACATGTTAGTACAAGTGTTTTATGTAGTTTAATTTCTTTCTCCCAATGTTTAACATTGCAGTTCTTCAGAAAGAAGGGACAGATGGCGCGCCTTCCTTGAGAGGTACTTTGTCAGTACACGTATTGTACATCTTTTATCCATGAGGAAAAAGTGCAAATCCCTTCCAGGCAGGACCCCCCACACTCTCTTTCCTCTCCTTGGTGGGAACTGTTACACTGTCCTCAGACACCTGGAGCTCTGCCCTGGCCGCTCCTGTTAACTGACGCGCTCTCCCTCACATGCATGTTTTGCTTCTTTGCTCCTTCTGGTCATCACTCTCCTCTTTCCCGTCTCTCCGTCCTAATGCTTGGCACTAACACGATTCTCAACGTATATACTGAATTCCCAGAAATCAAGCCTACATACTGTCCTGATTCTCAAAGCAACTGCGCTTTCCTCCCCCTGAAACCAGGAATGTGCCGGGGTCCCTCCGATCTACACAGGAAAACCTCTGAGGACTGCATCTGCTGCCCAAATCTTACATGACAGAGCAACCTGTTCTTTTCTGGGTCATATCTGATTTTCCTGAAATATTTCTGCATCTTTTCTTCCAGCCCCTGATTTGATTCTGCTGAATCTTTCCATACTCTTTTCAAAATAACAAAGTATACTTCAAGGATTAGCAACATACATTGACTTGAAACAAGCTAAGAGTTAATTCACTGACTCCGCTTTAGGTACATCTATCTGGCCAAGGAGAAGGAGCAGCCAAAAAGCATTCCCCTCAAAATCTTTACCGAGGACATCAACAACTGTGCCTGTCTAAGTGTTTTCAGGATCATTAACTTAAATTCCAGGTCCCTGACTTAGTAAAATCAAAGGGATAGAGAAACAGAGAAAGAGAGGACGGGGGAATGGAAGGGACAAAGTAAGAAAGGGGAGGGAGACAGAGAGAGTATTTAGAAAGTACTACATGGTAACATGGATTTTCCTGGGAAAATGTGTCCTTGCATATACAAAAAGTGAGTCCTAGGCAATATGAAGCAAGAAGAACCCACCAGAGAGAGTGCTTAAGCATGGGAAGAACAGTGTCTGTAAAGTGTCCATACTATGTCTCCGGGTCCTTCTAACAGCATTTACACTGGCTTGTAATACAGTGATTTTCACAAACAGGTATTTCCTATTGGTATTAAACATGGTCTTCTAACTGTACCACCACTTATATAATTGTAGTTTGGGTTGTTTCCAGTTTTTATTTTTTCTGTGATATAATATCTAGAATAACTGAAAACTTGCAGAGAAGTCACAAAAATAAAAATAATACAAAGACCACCCCAAATACCCTTTACCTAGACGCACCTATTTAGTAACGTTTTGCTTGATTCCATGCTGTCCCCTCTATTACCCTCTGTACGTGTATGTGTCTAAGTATTTCTGAGGCTCGTATACACACCATGGCCTGTTATCCTTAAACACTTAAGGGTATTCCCTCAAGTAACAGCCAGACAGCTATGACTTACAAATTTAACACTGACCATTCACGTCCTCACTGTGTCATTAGCTGAACCAGCTGATGTGCTGCGGACCAGCCCGTGTGCCCTCTTGGAATTCTCAGCCTTTCTTTCTAGCTTAAGCTGTTATATTTTGTGCACCACAAATCCTTTCAAAGAAACACCTATTTTACTGAAATGCTGTTAACTAAGTTCGTGTTATAGAAACAAATGAACGTCAGTTGTAATTAGGGGGCTGGGCTTTACATGTGCTGCACTGTGTCACTGCCTGTAGAATATGGATCATAATTTTACAGTAATTATTTACTCACCTGTTTTAATTTTTTTAAATTTAGAGCAATGTTTCTCATTTTTTTAAACAGTCTATAACAATAAGAATATTGAATACACACACCGTGAATGATGTCATCAACCTGTCACTCTCCAAGCTAGGAATCACTGTAAGTTACCTGCAAGTTCTTTTTAGTTAGAAACCAAGTTTATTTTTGAGAGGTGTGTGTGTGTGTGTGTGTGTGTCTGTGTGTATGGTGTACCTCCCATCATGAGACAGCAGACTATTACAAACAGGCAACTCATATTCAGTCCCCCTGAATTTAGAAATTGAAAGCAGCAGAACTAGATTATCAGCCTGTACAGTAGTGTTAGTCTTGTATCCCCGTTAAAATTCTGTGCGAGTTTAAAGTGACAGCATAACGAATGCGGGCGGTAACTTTAGAGAACTAGTACCACCCTCTTTACTGTACACATTACATATCAGATGGGAAAACATGTGTATGAGTCCAGATAGTTCCTACTCCACTGGACGGTTCTTTCTGTATCTTCGTCTCTACACCTCCACTCCAATCCGCATTTATCCTGATTCTCACCTGAGGACTCAATCTTGCTATGATAAATCCTAAATGAGGTGCTTTCCTGTAAAGTTTGACATGAAGATTGCCGGCTAGAAGCAACATCCCCTTGAGGCAGGTCTTGAGGAGGAGATGGTTAATGCCTCTTGTCAGCTGGTAAAGGAGACAAGTTGTGAACTGAGACCATGGATCTGGGGACGTGTGTGTACACACTGCTTTCACCTTGTCTTGCCTTCCAGTGCCTGCTCCTTTATGTTTTGCTAGGTCTGCTGTCACTTGTAAAATTTTTCTGGTGAAAGACATGGCTATACTAGAGGATGAAGTTGCGCAAGGGAAAAACGGCAGGGGGGGCTGACATTCAGATGGACAGAATTGAAGTAAACACATCTGCTTACATACAATTCTCTGTAAATGGGAAAACATCCCGTTACTGTGACATGACAAGCACAGGACCTGCGACCAACACCCTTTCACGCATGTTTTGCTTTATGTTCCCCTGGAGGACTCTTAACAATAATGCAGCAGCCCTTATGATTTAGACTTGTTTCAAATGGCACTTCTAGCATTTCTAGGCAGTCATTCTGCTGGGAGAGAGTGTTTTCTGCGTCTCACTTGTGCTCTAGGTCAGAGTCCTTGTCCCCCGTCCCCCTGGCGTGGGGCTGGACGGCACCAAAGCCCCTGGGCTGACTTTTCTCTCCCGTCTCAAGGCCTCTTGGGCACTTCCCTCCTTTCGCTCACAGCTGCCCAGCCGACGCTGCCTTCAAGTATTTCTTGCACAAGAACAGAATGGCAGAGTACGTGGCTCTGGACAACATGCTTGTCTCGGCAGGGGCATTTACAGGAAAGGCCAACATTCTCAAAGGAGTCTGGAGACAGTAAAAAGGAAGACTCTCGAGATTAGACTTTCCCTCCACAGCGAAGGGGCACTGCCGTGATTTTCTTATGTCATGGACCACCCACAAAGGACAGGGCCGTTCACACTCTGGTTCCCTAGATCCTCAGCCTTTATCAAAAGGGACAAAAAGCTCACTTGGCCTGTTGGAGGCTGCAAGAAGGACCAGGAGTTATTACTGGTATCAGGACTGTTAACTCAAAACCTGTTCCACTCCCCTGGATGAGATACCATTTCTACGGGCCCAAATTCTTTCTTTTTGGAAATATATAAGCGCTGAAGGAAAGTGCTCAAGTACCTACTGGGAAAGATCTGCAGTGACGCATAGTTCTTTTCTGTCTCCAAGGGCTCTGAGAAAGACTACCAGCTGTGGGTGACTGCTGGCAAGAAAAAGGCCTCATACCCACTCACTGGTAAGTGTCAGGGACACCTAAGGTGGGCTGATTGCAGAAAAAACTGTAACCCTAAACTCTCAAAGTGACAGTTAATCAGTCTAAAGCTAAAATACCCTCAACAATGAAACTCTCATGCGATACTCATTCTACATTTACTTGACAACCCCAGGCACTTGCTCTACCAGCATGGATATTAACATCTCTCCATTCTCCAGCTTATAGTCTAGTTGGAGAGAGAAAGTGAATTTTTCTTCACTATTTTCCTTGACAAACAGAGCTATCTTGGAAAACTTTATTAACTTACCTACTCATTTCCTTCCTTCATTACATAGGCAAGGAAACAACACAAATCGGAGTATCTTTCCCTCACACATTATTTTCCATATTCCAGTCTTCAAGTTCTCTGTTCCACTTCCCAACCACTGAGTAGCCTCTACTTTATGAGAATCTTCTAAGATCCAGCCATGCCTCTGAATCCAGTATTTAGTTAACACCTGCTCCATGCCCAAAACTTCTCTCAGCATCAGAAAAAAAAAATGACATAACCACACTCAGACTCTTCAAGCCTTCATGGCCCGAACCACCTGCACTTGGCCGTTTCTCCAGCTGACTTGACCAGCATTCCTCTTGAGCTTTTTATAAATACATCACACTTCCCCTAAAACAGTTACTAGAGCAAATGAGCTCAAATAATGATACCTATCCTTGGATCAGGAAATCTGTGCAGTGTGGTCCATGAAAATAGAGGGATTAAAACAAGGGGAAGGGCAGGATCTGCAACAGACCCTGCAATACAGTAACGGAACAGCGACTCCTGCTAGAAAACCTAGAGCCCTCCATCTTACAAGCAGTGTCTTTCTTCCTTTTTTTTTTTTTTAATGCATTTAAAAATCCTATGGGGCTATTACTCTTTTTCTAGTGATCTCAAGAACATTTTCAAATGATCTGGAAAATCCAAACAACCAAGCTTTTCCTATGAAGTGTACATTCCTAGTCTTAGACTATATGGGGTCACCAAGCACATAGCTGAGGACTAAAGCCCCCTCCACTATTCATGATTCTTTTTAATGTTGATATCTTTGTAAATGTTGGTCAGCAATAAAGTAAAAAAAACTGAATACTGAGGTATATTTAAATAAAAGGCATTAATTACATAGAATCATGTAGATGCCAACTTGCAGCCTGAGGACGGCTTCGCACAGCACGGCTGCTCTAAGAATCCCTAAGAGCCTGTCATTCCTGATGACACCTCAGCAGTCACTCCGCAGGCCTTTTGTACACACTCCGAATTCTCAATGCTGGTCTGTTGGTTGTATTTTATTGATCTCACGGAAGCTTCCTTTCTATTAACAGTTGCAAGTCACTATGACTTTTGTTCTGAACAGAGCACTGAACTTGCATCTGCACCACATGAAAAGCAAAGGCAAGAGCTCCTCATGTTACATTCAATAATAAATCTGAAATCAAAGACAAGGAACATTCATTCTATTCTTTAAAAATGAAATCCACATCAACGCACAGGGGCCTTGAGAATTCTATGGAGCCTAAGAAATTAAAGCACGAACAAGCAAAACAAATCACTTGGCAGCACCCAGTGACTTACTGGGAAGTTCTCCATTCTGTAAACACTGACTTGCACTTTGCTTTTGCGTTTCCAACAACGTGCAGCCTCATGTCTAATCCTTCCCCGGCAGGACCCCTTGAGGGGAAGGCAGCAGTGGGAGGGAAACTAAGAGACAAACCTCCCTGCTGCTGTTGAGCAGCTCTGGCTACTGAGCTGACAAAACGAAAAATCTGTTTGTTAAGTTGACATGCGTGAGACAACAGAGAACACAGCAATCCCTAACACACACAGTCCCATTTTGTAAAGAACATTAAGCACCAATGATTATTGATGCATTAGTTTGGCCCTTACGAGACTAAGTAGGGGTAAGCAGTTAAAAGCAGGGATGTAAGGCCAGCAACTTGCCTAAGACGTGCAGATCTAGTGCGGCTGTCAGGGCAGAAACTAGGAGGCTGTCAACACCCTCAGAGGGAAACACAGGGCAAGTCAACGCTGTGCAATGCACTGACACAGCTACACATTCCAAGTAAAGCACCGTGTCTGAGAAGAGTTTTCTCTTTACTCTTCAAACTCTTTTGTTTCGGCACCTTGGTTTTGCAGGGGGTCCTTCAGGTCAGCCCACTTCACGCTCATTCAGGAGGCACAGACCTCTTTGCCCAGAACCCCTACAAGAACGGCAGCCACATCAGTGTGGTGCCCACGCTCATGGTAAGGTGGGTCTGACCACACCCATCGCCAGCAGCCTGAATCTATATTTACTTTATCTCCACACAGGCCATGAACATCCACACGGCATTAAAATCAGCCATCTTCCAGCTACTGCGCTCCTGCCACAGGGACTGGAGGACTCCACCTCTCCTTCTGCCCTCCTGGAGGCCATCCTCTTGGAGAAGAGGTCCCCAGAGATTCAAGGCCAATTCGTCCTGAAGCCCAGGCACCCAGCCAGGAGCCAGCAGCGGAGAGGTGAGCCCCTTCCCTTCCTCAGGTGTCTTCTCTTGGCTCACATCTCTGCTCCTGACACCAAACTCATGCCTAGAGCTGCTTCTCCATGTGGGGGTGCAGACAGTACAGGTGAGCACCCAGTACCTACAGAAGATCAAGCTCAGAGAAACCCTAAAGGTCTGAAATCAAGACCCAACTCATGTCTAGGAAGGTTGGGTTTTTGTGTTTGTTTCCATTCCTCCAGGCTGACTGTCCTTCTCTGTGTGCCAGGAGCTCTTCCTACATAAAACTGTGTGTGTCCACTACTGTATGTCTTAATAAAACACGAGCTTCTTCCAGCCTGGGAACACACTGTACTTATCCCAGTGTTTGGTCCAGAATCTCCGACCCTCACAAGAGGTGGTCAGATGACTGTATGACTTACACGCAGCTGCCTTGGAAGAACCCCAGTGGTGCAAAGTCATGGAGTTGAATTGGATTCTATTATGGCCTTAGCCTGAAGTGGCCTCGAGGATTCTAGGGTCAGGCAGCTTGTGTTACAAAAGGCAGATCCTTTTGATGGGAGGAGGCTGACCATCGTTGGCTACTCAGAAAGCCAAACAGAAAATCTCAGAGTGGGAAGAAACCTCTTATGAAAGTAGGTGATGACCTAACTGCTTGTTAGGGAATATCAAATCTTTTTAGCTTTTACAGTGACATCTGACACTAGAATCCGCTGACAATACTTGTCAGGAACCTTGTATAACTACAGCTTAAGTGACCCACACGACGCAGGGAAGAGGCAGGAGAGAGCGCTGTCCGGGAAGCGCTGTCACTGGGACCCTCACCCCGGAGTCTGATCAAGCCTCTCGGCTTCACTAGCAGTTTGCAGGGCACGGGGAAGAAGGACACATGAACACCACAAGAATCCAATTAGCCAATGTCAGCCTGTGGGAAATTCTATACAACAAGGGGCTCAGTTTCGGTCCCTTCTAGCCGTGACAAGAAACGTGCTGTAAAATGGAAATACTGGGAATAAGTTTCAATGAATTGAACTACTACTAGTAATAATCTCTCATCTTCATCACATTCAGGTCACGAGACAGCCAACAGAAGTTCTGTGAGGAACTGGGCCTTTTGGCGGCGCCCCAGCACTCAGCAGGACAACCAGCGCCAAACTCCGCCATCGGCAAAGCTAACACAGCTCTTTGGAGCTCCTCCGGGGGACGTGTGCGAGGAGGACAAGCTGCCTGCCCCAGTTCTGGTTGGTCTCCTTTAGATCTGTAGCCCTCCTGACAAGGGTAGTGATCAGAGGTCATGTGTTCTCACCCAAACCCATCCCCAAGTGGAGAAGCCTTTAGACAGCCCCTGCTTTTGGCGGAGAAGTTTTGTTAATATTACTTCAGAGAATAAAATCTCATTTCAATACTGCAGAGTCAGAAAGCACATACAGCACGAGAAACTACTCTTGTCCATTCCACTGGTTTCAGCAAAGACCCACATCCACTTGCTCAGATCCATTACAATGGGCCCTGCGTGTATGAAACTGCGAGTCCCCGTCACCCTCACCATCCCCCTTTGTCTCCTTCCTTGAACTGAACTGCACACTAGTCTCAAGCCTCCTCCATCTGAGTCTACTCAGTCTCACAACTCAACTCTTACATAGGTTTGATTTGCAACCCGAGGGTTTAAGCAAAAAAAGACTCATTCTTCGGCAAATGTGAACTGTTTAATCCTGACAGAATGTGTCAAGTGAAAGTCACAGAATTTGGTTTGTGTTCTGCACAATTCGTATACGGAAATGTCAGGGTTGACGTTTATTCACCATCCACTATTTCTCCGAGCACTACACCAGATGTCAGAAATTTCACGCTAGAAATGAAGAAATGTATCATATTAGTTACATGTTACCCGCCACCCCAGTCCTTGCATCTTTCGCAGCAAATTTACAGAATAGCTGTGATTATCATCATCCCCAAAAAGGAAGAGTAAAAAGTCCTCAGTAAAGTATGTCCTGTGCCCAAGTTCAGATAAAAAGCACAACAGATTCCAGATTCCTTGACTCCAACACCTGTCACCGGTCTGTGCTGCAAGCCACACAGCAGAAGGACAGGAAAGACTGATGGGCAGGGGATGCACCCAGAGGCGAGGAGAGGGGTTTGAGCCCGATTTAAAAGAGGCGAGGAACACAGGGAGCAGAACTGGGGTACACGGTCACCGAAAGGGGGATAAACACACAGAAAATGAATGCGGCAAAGATGTCCATACTTGGGGAAAAGCATCTGTATCGGGGAAAAATGAGACAGGACCGGGGAAGGAGAGGGTGATTCTGCAAAGGCCTCAATGCAGAGACGTGTGACATCACAGTGTACATTCACTGAAAAGGAAAATCTGATGAAACAAGTGTTTAAAATGTTACAGCGTAGGAACGTTAGATGGATTGCTGGGTAGAAAATACATGTAGAGACACTGAAAACAAATTCTAAATTGGCATTAGTCCTTCCAGCTACAGCACTGGGCCCTCACCCCCCCACTAAGTGTCTCCAATAGAGGAGAAGTCTGTGCTGTGGGCTGAGAGATATGAAATGCCACGTAGTTTCTTTTCCTCCCTTTAAGAGATGCTTTCCATTCTAAATCAAAAAGGGCCACTCACGAAACGCATCTTCAACAAATCTGCGAGTAAAATATCATGCAGAGTCCTGAAGGAAAAGCTGAACTCTGGGGACACAGTGAACATGGAGAATGAGTCCATTCTGGTGCTGGCATCCGTCTTAAATGTAGGGAAACGTCTAGCATTATCTGCACACAAAGGAACTCTGAAGCTCTATGGGGATCCTTCATCATGACTGCCCAAGAGGAACAGGTGCCATAAATGAAGGATCTGAAAAACTGGAAAACACTGCACAGAGTCAAAATTTAAGGAAGCTACTTTGGGTGTTACAAGTCCCATGTTAGGTATACTTTCCTTCTTCATCACAACCCTCTCCCCATCTTCACTCCTGAACAATCCATGCAAATACAAAAATAAACAATAAATGAAAAAGCACACACCTGTACAGAATGTACCAAAGCAAGCTTTCTGCCTTTGAGGACTTCCTTACCACCTTCCTAATGCAGCCAAAGTCTCCAAAACAAATTTCACATTAAGCTTTTGAAAATATTTATGTAAGTTATCAAGTAAGTAAACATCTACTTTACAATGAATCAAAACATGCTCAGTAAAGGCCATCGAAATCTGTGATCATTTCATCGTCCTCCCTTCCCCCGTCTCCTAATGCATTTACTTGAAAGCTAGTGTAGGGAGGCTGGCACCGTGTGTGCCTCCTTTCCCCTCCTCTGCCACCTTTGGCTTCCCTTGTTCATGTTTGTCATGTTTAACCCACCACCTGTGGTTACAGTTCCATGGTAACCAGCTCCTACCACATGCCTCATTTCATGAACCTGCCTTTTAAAGTGGGTGCAGCAGTCAAAGGTAATTTTGAACTCTGAAAATACAATGAATGTATAGAAGAAATACACTGATTTTGAAATGATCCAGCTAAGTCAGGTATCCAGCTACATTTCTACAAAGGGAATCGCAGAACAGAAAAAGAATATAATCAATCCATCTTGGTATTTGTTAGCAGCTCTAAACAAAAGTTTATCAATGTAGTAATGACTACAAACAGGTTATGATAATTATCTTAGAAACTCCACTACATGTGGTCTTTCCTTGTCCCCTATTAATGCTGGATCATAATTTGATTGTGGGATAAATAGCAACAGTTCAGAAATGACTTAGAGCTGACCCCGACCACACTCGCACCATCATACTACACACTAGGTGTGCAAAGAGCAAGATGAGTGTTGCCATATGTAAGGGCACATGGAATGAATGTGATCATCTAGTTAGAGTGAGGCTCTTGTCTATTTCCCATTATAAGCACAGACTAGCAAAGGCTGGCTACTCGTGGGTACACGTCTTGGACACTCCTAAAGTTCTTGCTTCCTAAAGTTGACTGCTCTTCATGGGGAATCAGACTTTGCAAACTTGGCCTTCATAATACCATGTGTCAAATAACCAGAGAGTTGGTCTAAACCAGAAATTAGTATTTATCAGCACCACACTGAGTTTGCCATTAAACTGCCTGTAGACAGAGGTCCAACAGCAACACCCTTGGCATATCTGCTTCAGTCATGTTCAGGCTTCACCGCACGCAGCTTCGCCCATGGGCACCACAGCACAGGGTTCAGGAAGGAGGAGACACATACTCCCAGCGCAGGGAGTTTGTGCACATGAGGCACAGGCCCTGCTGTCTCCTCCCAGACGCCCGAAACCAGCCAAAGCCGGAGCGCTTCCTCCCTCCAAATACACTGGGGTCACTCCAGAGGGAACATGGAGGAAAACCCTAATGACAAGAGAGGGTGCTGCACACCAAGAACACAGTACACGGATGAGAAGACAGAGACCCTGTCCCCTGCTGTCACTGCTCCGTCGGCAGTGCGCAGGAGAGAGCCTGGCACACAAGGCAGCTCAGTAAGGACTGGAGCACATGAACACCGACCGCATTATAACCATCATAGTTGCCTACAGGCATTTTCTGAACAAGCTCCTATTAAGAGAAGCCTTGGGCTGTGGAGCGAGACCAGCAGAAGCACGGCGTGCCTTTGAAACTAGCAAGGTGATGCAAAACTTTCCCCAGTCTGGCACAAAACATGACAACTTCAGGGGTGAGGAGGGTACAGCTCAGTGGTAGAGTGAATGCTTACCATGCATGAGGTCCTGGGTTCACTCCCCAGAATCTCCATCAATAAATACATAAATAGGCACAATTACCACCTTGCTCACCAGGGGGAAAAAATTACTACTTCATAAATTTTAGTAGGCCCATTTCTATGATTTAAGGCTTGTGCACCAGAAATTGGACAGAAATTGACTTACTGTCTCCGACTATAATTTAAAAAAAATTTATTCATCAGCCCTCTAAAGTGACACATTTTCCAAGCCCCCCCTTAGGTAGCTTCCATTTGTGTACCTCTAGCCCTCACACTCAGAGGTATGAAGTTCCAATATACCTAAATTTTAAGTGACACACTCGGGAGGATATGTTCCATTCAAGGAACTATAAGGGGGAACATGCAGGTATCCACTGGGGATTTTGGTATGTTTTTAGCACCTGCTGCTTAAAAGGCTGCAAACTGAACTTTTATACCGTTTCAAAAAGAAGACTGAGCTATTATGAGTAGTTTTTCCCCTTGAAGCAGGCACACCTCACGTCAGAAAGCCCAGCTCTCTTGTAATATGTGTGCAAGAGTGTGAGGGGTGTGTGTTCTATTTCAGAACCGCTCTTCCTTGAATTAAGAGCAAGCACTGTCTGAAGTCAACAAGGAACGTGGGTGTGCACGTTGCTTCTCAGACACTCACAGGATTCGGGGTGGGTGGTCACCAGACCCTGTCAGCTGGGACTAGTGCTGACACGGACACAGAGAGCAAGGCCCAGCTGGTGGGGGGGGGGGGCTTTCTCATCACGCTCACTGCCGTCCAGACTCTGCTGTGATGCTTCTGATTTTAGATGGAGAGAGTCCAAGCTCCTCCTCCTGGGTGTGCGAGTCTGCAGTCACAGCCAGCTCTGCCCGGGTCACACACTGGCTGTTGTGAAGGAAGTGAGGCCTGAACGGAATTTTTCAACTTAATGTTTTCTGTTATTTCTCCAATATGTATTTATCATAATAATATATATCTTTTTTATTTAATCTACGGAAGGATTATCTTCAAAATATAGAAGGCGGTATTTTTACAACCAGTCTCCATGACAAATGGCTTAGCGTCCTTGATGAAGGGAATGCGGAGGGAAAAATAACTGCAACCCAGAGGTAATGACGGTCACACCCCGAGAATACAACCAACATCTTCTTAGGAAAACATCAGCTTATACTTTACAGCTTTGTCTACTAAAGTAATGACCAGTGTCGAAGGGCTGCATTTGCTACCCACAGAAGCCACTTGAAAAACAGATGCAGGCACTCCTGCTGTTACTGAATTCTTGTTTTTATCCTTATTAATATGGACTCCATGACCAGTTAACACCTGCTGAAGACACGGAACTGCTGCAGATGAAATCCACCGGCCAAAACAGAGATGCTAGAGAACCAATCTGCCGCTGTTATGATCTTAATTTTTCAAACACTTAATCAACCACAGAAGTTAGTATCTCGTCCAGAAACTGAAATCAATGAAACATTTTTGCGTGCATTCATGCTTAGAACTCTGCGAGAGAGGACTGGGGGCATGGTTTACCATCACGTACTCTGTTTCTGTATTTCCACTTCCTAAGCAAAATGACATGCTTTGTTTAAAAGTGCATTTTTCTGCCTGTAGGCTTTTGGACCAGCTGCCAAGAGCCACCTGAGACACCTTTTTGGAGTGCTCCACAACATTGAGCAACACTCCACATTCAACCAGATGACGGCGTATAACTTAGCACGCTGTATAGCCCCAAGCGTCTCGGTCCACCTAATGCCACCGGCTCACAATTACAAGAGGATTTCACAAAGAAGGTAATGAGACCTCTCATTTTCATGCCTTGTGAGGCACGGTCCCCACTTTGAACCTGAAACCTGAGGTACTAACCGTGATGTACCAGGTTTTTCAAGTGCACATTTTAAACACGCTCCCCTGAAGGGGCAGAGTCACTGACCTGGTGGGGTGAGGGGAGGTGGTGGGTTGATAAGTGGGAAACTGAGAGCAGTGGAGGCATTTCTGCTTTCCCACCCAGGACACTCAACCACAGAGTGATAAGAGTAGGATGATGGGACAGAACAGAACCTGAGCTTTGGGGTCTGGCAGCCGAGGCTCAACTCTCAGCCTAATCACTGAGGGAGTGTGAACTACGGCGAAGGTCCCATGGTTTCATCATCACATAATGACGACACCACCCAGCTCCTCTGCTCACTGCTAAGACATCTCAGTGGCTTGGGCAACATGAGCACCCACAGCTCCTCACACACTGGCCTTCCTCTGCCAGCTGTGGTCCCTCACAAGGACACTCGGCTCCTATGTCACCCCCACTGCAGGGTGAGGGGGCTAGTAAAAGATTCCAGAACATCCGAACAGAGCCACAACAGGCCTAATCAGATCACAACCCTGCCCCAAGCTCAACCCGACAGCCAGCATGAGATGAGGCAGTGCAGTCAGACAGACACGCCTCCTCTCCACTGCTTCCTTCCTTCACAAGAAAAAATCACAGAAATCTCTGCTTCTCAACTCTCACATATTTCCTCACTTCAGAAGTAAATTTCTGAAGTTTTTGTCTTTTGGATGCTTTATTAATTTTCATAAGCTGTTACATGCCAATTTATCTCAATAAAACTGGAGAAAATCAAACAACAACAAATGAAACTTAGTAAGACAATACATAGATTCACCTCAAGCATCCTTCATGGGTCACTTGAAAATTGTCCTAGTTTTAAAGTTCTAATCGTCATTACAAAAATGTTAGCTATTGAACGAGGCGACAAATTATAATTTTAACCCACTGATTAAAAGTTTTAAAATCTGTACCCAAAGTACTCTTGAAAGTATCACTATTTCTTACAGAAAACCGATCTGTAGACTCATTTTTTAATCAACTCTGAATTTTTCTCAGAATTCTCTTACAGTGTTTAGATGCAAGAGTTAGTTAGATATGAAATGATTTGTAACTATGCCATATGGAAAAGAACACCCCGTTTTGCCCTTATGTGTTTCAGATTTCGCTGGTACAGTTTCTCCTCGAAAACTGCCTCCAGCTTTGGGGAGAAGACGTCCCTTCCCTCTGGGGAGAGCGCGCTGTCATTCCTGACGAAGGTGACGTCACTAGTGACAGGGAGGAGGCTGCAGGGTGTGAGAACCATGTAACTGGCTTTGGTGAGAAAGGCAGCAAGGCTGCCAGGGCTCATGGGAGACGCTCACACAGTGCAGTTCTGGAGCCCAGATTACATCCCAAGAGCAATGATTTCCATCTGCTCCAGGTCAGGGTGGGTTTCATACTGTCGTGAGACCAAAGAAAGGATCAGGCAGGTCTGGCTTCAGGAAGTTGCTAGTACAGCATCAGGAGATATCACGGTATAATACAGTGTTTGGAAATTTTTCCAAACAAAACTTTAAATGGGACTCATATATATCAGATGTGCTCAGGCTGAAACTAGAGTGAGGGGCCCAGAGCACTGCCTTGTTTGTTCCCCATCCCGTTTTCCTGCTTAATGGTACCTAAGGTACCACAGGTTTCCAGTGCCTTTGAAACAGGTTGAAAAGAACCTGCATCAATGAGGAAAAACAGGACCTGGTTTGATGTGAAACCACCTTTCCAGATGCTAGCTCCTGGGCCCCTGTTCACCAGCTGTGTTAACTGTGGCCAGTTATTTTAGCTCGCTTTCAGTTCCCTCATCTCTAAAATGGGAATAAAGACAACATCTAAATTTTAGGACTACTGCCAAAATCAATCATGGATGTAAACTAAATATGTAAAAAACCAATTGCTGGAGCCAGCAGAAGTTCCTCTGAGAATTCTGAGCTAGGACTGTCTGAGCCTAGGTCATCAGCTAATTGGCAGCAGTGCATTTCATAAGGATGAGATTAGATTCAGAACCTGGGGACACAGGTCATGAGACTCTTTGAATTGGGGGGGGCAGGTAATTACATTTGTTTGTTTTTTATGTTAATGGGCTTGATGTTAATGTTAATGTTACTAGGGTTTGAACCCAGGACCTCATGGGCAGTAAGCACGCACTGAACCACTGAGCTATAAGCCTCTCCCAATCGCTTTGCAGTTTTGACATTTTTTGGTTTTAAGACATTTATCTCACTGCTTTCAGGAAATCTTTAGGAAAATCTATTTTATCAGGAATTTAGTTGAGTCTAGTACCTGAGAATGTGCTTTACTAAGATAACTGTTTTGAATTCATCATTGACAACAGGACAACCCCGTGAATCAATGAGAATGACAGTGGCAGTCATTTTCAAAAATCCACAAGGACAGTACAAGGCCAAGTGCCCATCTACCACGGGTCTGCGCACATGCCTGTCCACGATTTTAGAAGTCCCCGAAGAACAGAAATGGCCCTAATCACATTTCACCCTTCCTCTCTTCTATCTTTATTCCGCACGTATTGTTTCACTTTTTTTCCTCCTCTACTCTGCATGTTTACCACGATTTATTAAGAATGCATTAGAGAACCACTTTATTTGCTTATGGCCCATGTTAACCCCTTGGTGGAGGCGCATCAGGGCAGTCTGCGGTCTCAACTAAGGTCACTTCTGCACCTGCGGCCAGCGGGCGGCGCAGCTGGGGCCGACTCACGTGTCTGTTGCTTGGCGCTGGCTCTAGGTGGATCCCCATCTCTTCAGCAGGCTAGCCCGGCCTTCCTCATAGGGTGGAGGAAGACTTCCCAACAGCAAGACGCTTTTCGTGAGTCCACGTAGGGGAGGACTGCACAAAGGACCACAAAGACAGTGAGTTACTCATCACTTCCTAAGGGCTATGACTGTCATCAACCACACATGATACTCAAAACTTGAGACAGCATTCCTATCACACACCTACTCTTCTTCATGTGTTGTTAACCCTCTGTTCTTTAGATCAGCATTTTCCATAGGATATTAAGAAGTTTGGTAGGGAGTATCTTTGACATAATCATTGATTTTTTACCCCCACATATTTCTTGCCTCTTTCTCCCTGTTTTAAGCTGTCTTAAGAGACACATCATTTCCTCAGAGAACAGAAGCTACAAAAGAATATGAGGAATAACAGAGCTGTTTGTTGCCTATGAGCTTTAAACATTCAGTTTTGTAGGAAACAAAAACAATCCATGGTATAAAGATTTAGGTGGAAATCTCATGGGGAAAGCTCAAAACGACGAGATGTATAGGACATGTGCACCATTTCCTGCATAGAAAACAAGAGGAATCAGGAAGCCCTCACAGAACTGCTAAATCGCATGTCTAAGACCGAGCCTGGTAGAGTCACACAGAACTTCTTGCACCTCAGCATGGAACAGATCAGTGAAATGATTCCATCAATCTGAGTATAGTAGGGAAGGAATAAAGTCACTGGATTTGATGAGACAGGTCTCAGCAACAGCTGTGCAGGCCAGCTCCCCAGGACCAGACAGCAACTAGGACAGCTCAGCAAGTGCCCAGTGTACGCAGATGACACAGAGGGCCAGGGAAGCGTCATTCCACATTCCACCACCATCGAACTCCTTGGCAGTAGAAGACTGCAAAACACAGACACACTCATGGGGAAAATGGAGAGACCTTGCATTGCTACCAATTTGGGAACAAAGAATTAAGCTGTAAATCACGTAAGTTACTTAAAATTTTAGACCAGTACCCATCTTACATATATCAGTTTGTAGACAGACTGGCCCAAGTATATGGAATTCGTGATCCATGCCTTATTTTCCTAGAAAGGGTTCCATGGTCAAATAGGTTTGAGAAATGCTATTTTCCTTTTGGACATCAAAATGCCCATAAACATACTAATGTCTTAAAGAACCACAGTAAAGAAACCCAGTACTTTCCCCGTTGATTTGACCTGGGAGATTCTTTTGAAGAAACTCTGTTGATCAATGGTCCTGGGAACACATAGTAGTAAACACTGCTCTCAATTTATCTTAAGTCATAGATTTTACTCTTTCACTCACCTGCTCAAAAACCTTCCGTGAGTTTCCATGGATCTTTAGGTTTTGTGTTTTTTTTTCAGGAAAATTTCTTTTTTAAGAGCCTCCACAATGAAACCTGCCCTAGTCATCAGTTTTCACTATTTCCCTGTGTAGCTCCTTTCCTTGAGCTAGGTCAAACGCTTCACTTTCCTGAACAAGACACACTCATGTTTCTAAGTACAATTCTCAACTCCCCATGGTCTCTACAGACCCACAAACTAGGTGGCCATTTGGGTTCTACTCTCCCAGAAATATCACAAAGCTGCCTCTGACTGTTCCAGCTCAAATTAGCTGTTCTCTTATAATGCACGAGCAGTTCGCCCTGTTAGAAGCTGGTTCCCACGGTGCTTTGCACCATCAGGATTACCCTAGTATGCTCATACACCATTCAACAAATCCAAATTCCTGTGGTAAATGATTGTATTTGTTAGTTTTATGTTACTTTCAGTGGCTGGCTAAATGCCTACCCCTAAAAATGGATGAATATGTGCACTTTTCTGAGTGTAAGAACTTTACATACATCGGTAACGACTGCAAAGTTCAAAGCTAAAGGGGTAGAACACAGCACAGATGGAATTTCACCGGGGGACAGTAAGACATCAGTTTCACTAAATAAGTTTGTTAGAGAGCACGTCACAGTATTTACTATTCACAAGTCCTGGAATACACTATTTTTATTCATCATGGAGAAAATGAGGTATTGGTGTGATATACTTGGGAAGAATTGCATGCGTGTGTGAAATTTCTTTTAAACAGCAACAATTCCATAATTAAAGGGACAAAAAACATGGCTGGACAATGCACCTGTCAGTTGTTGAGCCAAGACAAGCAAAAGTCCCTCAAATTTGAGAAGGAGATAGAACAGGAGATAAAGAAAAGCTGAAATTCCCCTAATTTGTCCAATGCAACACCTACAGGACATTCTCGCCATGGGAAAATGGTTAAGAAATGTTCGTTTCACCCTCAGGGTACTCAAGAACATCATTGAGAAAGTCAATTTACTACTTTTTAGAAAAGACGGTTGGAACCGATAAACTGTAAAAGGACCAAATTGTCTAACCTAGAATGACTACAAGGCAGTTAGACTTTCTGATATCTGTCTGTATCACTGCTGGGAAGATCTGTGTAATCGTCAATCAACCTGCACTTAGTGGTGTGAATAAGGTTAAGTATTTTCAAAGGTAAAGCAAAGATACTGAGGATGAAAAGCTTATTTTATTTATTCCAGAAAGAAAGCTACTCATAGGCTATCTTTATTTGAGAAAAACTAATTCTCTCCATGGTCATTAATTACGATGATATATTGAATGGAATATATACATGTTCCATTCAACATATACATATTTATATGCTACAAAACATATATTATACATAAATATATATATTTACACACTCAATTTTATATTCCATAAAGGCAACCTGAAAGAATTTGAAGGACAGAGTACACAGTTGTACAAAAAGCCACCTTTCAGAACACATTAGGCGATGTCTTTCCTATTTCTCTGTAACTCCTATGCTAGCCAAACGAGCCAATAAGCACCCTGAAGATCTGTAATGAAGGGTGCCTCTCTTTGCTACTTTTATGCTTTTCATGTCCACAGCATAATCGGTGCCAGGAAGAAACTGATTTTTCTGGCCTTGGACCTAAATGTCACTATGCATTTGGTTGGCTTAGCCTTTCCAAAGAATAAAATCATCCCTTTGTCACGTCAAAGAAACTACTAGAAAACAAAATTGTCAAAGGAGAGTTATAATTTCCTATAATGGAAAAATAACCTACCTTGTGAGAATGGGAGTTTTTCTAAATTATAAAGGAGTCAGATCAGTGGGGGGGCGGCGGAAGGCCCGGGCACCAGCCCGCTCCGGCCCGCAGGGCGCGGCGACTCCTAGTCTGGGCGCAGGGCGGGCTAGGCAGCGGCCCGAGGGCCACGGAGGCTTCCGCGCCCGTCGCCGGAGAGCCCAAGCGGCGGGGGCACAACTTTGGGGCCGCGGGAGGGGTGGGGAGCGACAAGGGCTCCGGGGTGCTCACCGCGCCCACAGCCCTGGCCCCCGGCGCCCAGATTGCCGGCGCCGGCCCTTCCCGCCCCGCAGAGGCCCGCTCGGCCTCCCTCCCCACGCGGGGACCCGGGGCGGCAGCCGCCGCATCCCCCCTCCTTCTGGCGCCCCGCGCCCCGCCACCGCCGCCGTACTCACCTAAGGGCGCAACCGGCACAGCCGGCCGTCGGCCTCGTTCCCCCGAAGCGTCTCGGTGCGGTACTCCCTGCGTGGGCGGGCTGTTCCCCGGCGGTGGCAGGGGGTTCAGGGGTGGGGGGCCGAGGAACGGCCGTCACTTGAGCAACGAACCGAAGCGCCGCCTGGTGGCATTTTCCACAGGCCGGCGCCACCGCTGCCGCCTTGGGTCCGCACAGCCCCCTGCCGGCCGCAGCTCCTGCTGTCTCGCCAAGCCCACAAGCCTCCAAGGACAGGGGAGGGAGCCGCGGCGCGCGACGGAGGCCGGGCGGGGATGTGCGCTGACTCTTTCCTGTGGTGACTGCGCGCATGCGCACCAGCGGGGCGGGACCAGCGGCCTCTGCGTGGGGGTCGGCCCCGCCCAGGGGGGGGGGGCTGCTCCGGCTCAGCCAATGGCGAGCGCCGGGTACCTCTCAGCGCGGGCCTTTGAATGGTTCCTAGGGGCCTTTGAATGGTTCCTAGGGGCAACAGAAAGAAAAGCAAAAATAAACAAATAGGACCTAATTAAACTTATAAAGCTTTTGCACAGTAAAGGAAATCATAAACAAAATGAAAAGACAATCTATGGAATGGGAGAAAATATTTGCAAACAATGCGATTGACAGGAGCTTAACTTCCAGAATGTACAAACAGCTCATACAACTAATAACAAAAAAACAAACAAAAAACAACCCAATCAAAAAATGAGAAGACCTAAACAAACATTTCTCCAATGAAGACACACAAATTGCCAAAACGCACATGAAAAGAAGCCAAATATTAGTAATTACCAGAGAAATGCAAATCAAAACTACAATGAGGTATCACCTCACACCAGTCAGATGGCCACCATGAAAAAGTCCAGAAATGATAAATGCTGAAGAAGGTGTAAAGAAAAAGGAACCCTCCTACACTGTTGGTGGGAGTGTAATTTGGTGCAGCCACTAAGAAAAACAGTATGAAGATTCCTTAAAAAACTAAAAATAGAGTTACCATAATAGCCAGCAATCCCACTCCTGGGCATATATCCAGAGGGAACTTTATTCCAAAAAGATACAAGCACCCCACTATTCACAAGCAGTACTATTTACAACAGCAAGTCACATAAGCAATCTAAATGTCCGTCGACAGATGACTGGATAAAGATGTGGTATATATTAACAGCAGAGTACCACTCAGCCATAATAAAGAATGAAATAATGTCATTTATAGCAACATGTATGGACCTGGGGATTATCATACTAAGTGAAGTAAGTCAAAGACAAATACCCTATGATAGCACTTACTTATATGTGGAATCTTAAAAAAAAAAAGATGTAAATGAACTTATTTACAAAATAGAAACAGACTCACAGACATAGAAAACAAACTTACGGTTACCAAAGGGGAAAGGGAGAGGAGAGATAAATTAGGAGTTTGGGATTAGCAGACACAAACTACTATATAAAGAATAGATAATCAACAGGGTCCTACTATATAACACAGGGAACTATATTCAATAGCTTGTAATAATCTATAATGAAAAATAGTATAAAAAAAGAACATATATATGTATAACTGAATCACTATGCTGTACACCAGAAACATATTGTAAATCAATTATACTTCAGTTAAAAAAAAGAATTTATCAGTATATTGTCTCTCTGCAATCTTCATTCCAATGCTCCCAAACATATTTCTTATAAAGAATTTACTATTCCAAGTAACTTAAGAATTTATGAAGTAAACATGGGTTAGAGATAAGATTTATAATCAAAATTGTGAAATTATTTAAAACACTGTCTATATATATAATAAAAACCAAACAAGGAAGAATGATGACAGTACAAATATTTTAAAAACGTCTTTTTATGTATCTTGAATTTGTAAAAAGTGGTTCTAAACAACACATTCCCTTGGTCTGTCCCTAGCTCACGAAAAACTTGAAAATATTCTCTCCCTACAGTGATGGTCAAGTTTTTTTTTGCTTTAATACAATACCATCCGCATGAAAAGGCACATAAAATGTGTCTGGAACTCCAGCCCATTTTTAATGTTTGTTTTTGTTTTACTACTCAGAGTAGATAATGATTTCTGTTTATTAGATTTCAATCTCTCACAAATATGGAAATGATGTCAATTTGAGTTTGGGAGTGTTAGATCCATTAAGAAAAGAGGCCATTAGACTGAGGGGGCTCTAATGCTATGGGAGCCTGCCTAAGCACACCCAGATGCTAAACCTGAAATGCCTCAAGGTCAAGAAAGCGAAATCTGAGGACAAGTAATCACAACACCTAACAAGGCCTTCCCAAATCAAACAGCCAATCAAACAATGACCTTGCTTTGCTTCCACATCTTCTCTGTAAAAGTATTTTCTCAAGCTCCTGTCCATGGAGCCCTCTTGACTACTTCTAGTTTGGTGCTGCTCAATTCAAATCAAGTTTTCCTCAAAGAAACTCTTAAAATATTTAATATGCCTCAGTTTATCTTTTAACAGGAGGAATAACTAAACTCTTATTTAAGAAAGTCTTGACTCCTAGTGGGAAATCTGGTATAAAACCTCCAGGTTCTCAGCATTATAATCTACCCATTATACAGATTATACCTGCACCATGAATAAAATAACTTTGTCAGGAAAAAAAAACCTAGGAATATACAATTATCTTAAAGACAAAAGCTCATTTTAGTATCTTGTCTATTTTTCTTTTATTTTTTCTTGGCAATCTCAAGTATAAATTACTCTGTGGGAGTCTGTATTTCTTCACCTTTACTGAATACTTTTTTCACACTCCACACTAGATATCAAGGACTTTTAGTCTCCCTCCCTCTCAACTCACAGATTATTTCTGAAAGCATCTAAAGTGAAAACTGACACAAAAGACAGATTTCTGTCTTCGAAATTTCACATTAAATGAGGAAGTAGCGTTTGTTCTTTTGCTTTTCCCCAGATAGTTCAGAGCCAAGTCCCAACCAACTCCCTCCAACACCACTTAGGAATCTTATTTCTGTGAAAACTGGAAAAAATATATATAATCCCTGATGACTCAACTTCTCTGGGTGCTGCTGAAGCCATGGTGTGGAGGGACTGTGCTGGCGTGTCCTCCAAGCTGGGAGACCTAAGCTTTGCTGGCTATTTCTCTGCATTTGAGTGAGCCTGTCCCTGGCGTTCTGTTTCTCCAAGCATCTTCCCCACTAGTCGGCAGAAAAGGAAACTCACATGAAATTAAATATTATTCTATATGAAATATGACTTAGGTCCTTAAACTGGTCTTCATTTGCAAGGACACAAGCCATTAACCTTGGGCCAGAGACACAAATAATAAAGGTACCAATTGGTAAAGTAAATATTCACACTGAAAGAAACCATGAAAAATTGGTAGCGAAATTAGTTATGGTTCCTATATTGTTTTTCTGAGAAATGAGATGCATTTAAGATAGTGCCCATACTTAAAGATGGGAACCATGATTAATGACAATGCTTCACCTTATCCAGAAAGAAAAAGAACTGCACATCAAAATAGATACAAGGTATTTTAAAATTATAGATGGAGTGGGGAATGTACTTTCTATCTTTAAAAAGAAAAAGAAGCAGGCAAGTAATTGCTGCCTTTCAAAGGGTTAAGCGTTTCTGATTAGCTCTGGGTCATGCATCACATTTTGAGTGCCTAAGCTGAAAGACACACTTCATTGAACCCCATCTAGCAAGCTTCATGCTTATGAAGGTGTTCCTCTTGATTGCTTCTCATCTGGGCTACAAAACGATTGGGCTGGAGGCTGACATTGATTAAGTGCAAGAGAACCATGTTTTACTGTGACAGCTGCTAGGCCTCTGCCAACAAATCAATGTATTTTTTTCCCCTTTCGTCTTAACTCTCCCGTTAGCATCCCACTGTTTACTAGAGATGAAAAACATCTCTATAACTGTCTGCTGATTGACCACTTTCTGATTTGCCAATCACATAAAATGTTTTTATGATGGAAAAGGCTAACCCTTCATTCTAAGAAGCTTTTTGTGCCCAAATAGTGCAATTTGCTGGAATCCTCTGGGGTGTGGCTGCTACTCCTATAACTTAGAATCACAACAGAGAGTAAGACATATTTTACAGAAAACTGCCACTTTATTTCCTGGATTTGATCAGTAAGGTTACAAATGCACCCTGTCCACGAATTGGGGGACTGTTTTAGCAATGGTTCCACCTACTGATCTTCTGCAATCTAAATAAGACAGTCTCCCTTAATAGCTTTTTGTGCACAGAATATCCTTGGTTATTTATAATAGAGTGAGGCTGTTAAAAGCTGCTCTCTCTTGGCATCACACTGTGCACCAGAAACAGGAGGCATGGTCAGAAGACAGCATATACAGAGGTCTCTACAGTGGCACTGGGTCAAAACAGAACTTTATTTTTTAATTCTTATTTCTCACTGAAGTGTAGTTGATTTACAATATTAGTTTCAGGTGTACAGCAAAGCCAAACAGAATTTTTATAGATATACTGCTTAAAACAGCAAACCAGTCTCCTGCCTTCTACCTCCAATTGTCGGCTTGAAATTGAGCCCTGAACTTGCCTGACTGGAAACATACACACCAGACCTCTATGGAATGAGAAAAGTACTGCCTAGTAATTAGAGCATTCTGGAACTGTTTATTGAAAGGTGTATTTTCATATGCTTTTGTCTGTGAATTTATTTTGTAACCCAAAACTAGGTAACCCTAAATGAAGATTTTCACTGTGTCAATCTTTGACAACATGGTTTATTTTACCCAATTTCTCCTTGTACCTTAGGATATAAACTTGAGACACAAATAGTTTTACTGAAAACTTGTTACACTGCCAATAGGCCAATGGCAACAGGATTTCAGCCACGGAAGAAGCTCTTTGATGTCATGGGTTGAACAGAACCATGACTTGCCCTTAACTTTCTGCTAGCTTGATCAGCAAGCCACTGGAAAAGAGGGAAGAAAACTCAAATCTCCTGTATAATGTAGTGGGGGGGGGATCACTTGTTCAGATCAAGGAAAACATCAGTAAAAATTTCAAAGGACACAAAGAAATAGAGCAGTTAATAAGCCAGTTTTCCAAACAATATAGCACTGGACAGGAATCTTGGTTGGAGTTCTTTAACTCATTCAACCTGAATGCCCCTAGAGTCCCATGTTACACAAAATCCGGCACAAAAGAAGGTAGTTACAGTAACATCTTTTCCTTTTTTTTTTTCCCCAGGAAAGAAAAAAATAGAACTAACATGGGAAAGTAATGGGGCCAAAGGTGAAAAGAGGAAGGAGCAAGATTAACTAACTTGGTCACAAAGAAAACAGGCATTAGGAGAGGATGCCTGAAGAGTGCCTGCTAAACAGCTCCTGGTGTTCTCTGGCCCCAGCCTCCACACCTCCAGAGGTGTTTTTAATCACTAACGAGTCAACCTCCTCTTGCACAGAAAGCTTTATGATTGCTATAAAGGTGTAACAGGAATTTTCAAAAGTTTTCAAGTTCATAGTACCATAGAAACAAAGTGTTAACAGTAAGTAGACCTGTTTTTGTCATAAATGACCAAAATAGAAAATAAATTAGAGTTAGGATAATAACCAAAATTAAGACAGTGTTTTCTCATTTGATTTCATAGCCATAATAAAGGCTCTTGCTACTATAATGCAATTCATCCTGGTTCTCAGAATATTTCTTCACATTCAACAACATTCCTTTTAAAAACCGAAAAGTTTAAACAAAACTGTTGCATCTGTTACGAAATATCCATATAGAAAAATGTATTATCCAAACATTTTTAGACTTAAAACTTTTTAACTGAATTATAGTTGATTTACAATGCTGTGTTCATCTCTGAAGTACAGCACAGTGATTCAGTTTTATATATATATCATACACATGTATTCTTTTTCATATTCTTTTTCATTATAGGTTATTACAAGCTATTGAGTATAGTTCCCTATGCTATACAGTAGGACCTTGTTGTTTATCTATTTTATATATAATAGTTTGTATCTGCCAATCCCAAACAACATATTAAAACATATTTATAAGTGCTATATGTGCTCCCTTTTTTAGGGACAAAATTTACTTTTGTTTTTTCCTCTTCTTTCTTGCCTTACCTTATGGTTAAGAAAACTTTTCACTCCAAAAGTGAAGTAAAAATTAAATTAGAACACACAACCAAGTAAAACCCATTTTGATATCTGCCCCCAGACCATTTATGACAGAAAGGGATCCCTTCTATTATCAGAAAGTTGTGATCAGTTACTTTGTTTTGTTTTTTAAGCTCTGAAAAATTTTCTTTCTGTCATTTATTTTTAAGAAGTTTCTGTACGTCTCTTCTCTCATTTGTGAAAGAAGGCTTTCAGGCATTTAGTTTGGTATGCAATTTTCCATCATACATGAGAATTAAGGAAATCTTAGGTAAAAGCACTCTTCTCGCAATTATCCTATCATATTGTTGCAAAAGGAAGCATCTCATCATAAAGTTCTCAAGCCCTAGCTTTATCCCATGTCCAAGACCACACAGCTGGTCTAAAAGGAAAAGGACTTGAATTTCATTTTTTATTAATCCCAGGTTAAAGACTATAATTTAAAGAATTGTCTCATCTGAGACGGTTCAAGGCTCACGTTGAAAGTATTGTCTCCACTAACATAAGAAAGGACACATATACACCTCAATTGAGAATCCAACAAAGAGCCTGAAGCCCACTGGCAGATATACACTATTTAGGTGAATAAATAAGCACATTTGATTACATTGTGTCTTAGACTGTTTTCTGGAAACAAATAGTGAGATGGAGAATTATAAGCAGAAGGTTAAGCAGGGGATACTCTTGAGAGCTACAACTGTAAAAAAGGAAAGGATGGTGGAACCAGGCAGTGGGAGAAGCTGACTTACAATGCAGCTGTAACTGGGGCATCCACTCATCCTGGGGAGCTCCAAGGATGGAATGGCTCCTAAGAGTTGTGTCAAACGAGGCAAGAATTCTGGGCTTTATCCTCATAGCAGACAGTCTGGGGCCTTGGGAAGCTCCCTTTGAGGGCAGACTCTTGGGTGAGTCAGTTCCTACAGCCAAGGGCAATGCCTAGGGAGGGAGGCAGCTGTGAGCTACTAGCAGCAGAAATTCCAAGCCACCAGAGGATGGGTGCATCAACCAGAACAGGGGACCTGGGAAAACCCATGTGGTATATCCACTGGAGAAAATACATTACTTATGATATAGACTACTTTGCCTCAAGTGTAAAAAGTCAACATTTTATTTACGGTAGCTCATTTTCACAGGGAAAATGTATTCCAGGTTTCATACTTTGTTGTTTTGTTGGGGTGTGTGTATGTGTGTTTGTGCATGTGCGCATGTGCACATCAGGACCTTTTTGCAGCTAATTTAAAACTAATTCCTCTTGGAATCATGAATTAGAACTTAGAAAAGACCTGGCCTAATACACTCATTTTACTAATAAAGGATATTTTCCCTGTCAAAAGGCTGATTAGTGACAGAGACATACCTAGACATTCCAATCTAATTCCCTTTCAGATCATCATTCTGCTTCATTAATTTAAAAATCTTTGACTGTCCATTAGATTTCTGATTGTACTGGAAACATAGGGGCAATACAAAAGAAAACTCATGGTTCACACCCCCAACAGAGCTTATCATCTTGAGATCATCTGTACTGATACGTGCTCCATTCTTACTGAAAATGCTCTTCTAAGAATAAGCCTTGACAACATTCGTGTTAGTTATTTTATGATAATCCAGTGTGAAACTCTGACCTCTTTTGCTCTGTACAAAATTGTCAATCTTCCCATATTTTGATTATGAACCTATGGAGAGGAAAACTTTTCCCTTCCTCCCTTTTAGGCTCTTGGAATGGCCTAATAATCAAATTAACACAAAATAGATAAACAGGAGGAAAAAAATAATTTCATATATATGGCAGTCCCACAAAAACATACAAGACTCCACAACAGTCAGGCTATTAAGGTTTACATGACATCCCAAGCTAAGGAGAAGTGGGCAGGGGGCTGGGATTTCAGAGGAGAAAGACAGCTCACAAGAAGATACAAACAGCCAATGTCTGGTAAATAAATGTTTGCCATGTGGGGATTCTTTCTGATGTAAAAAAGTTATCTTTGTTAATAGCTCTTTCCTGGTACAGGCTCCCTATCTAAATTCTTTTAGGCAGTTAAAAGAGAGGTAAAAAGCTCTTCTTGAGTCTACTGGGCCCTGACTATATTAAAGCAAACGCAAGGTATCATATCATTTCAACTCTGGAGAGTACAAGAAAGAAACTGTTTTCTTTTTAAAACAGAACCAAAAAACCCCTAATTATAAAATATTATCACACATAAAAATTAACTATAATTTTTAATAGTAAGAAGTCCAGCAGTACTCACGATTCTCTCAGTCTTACACATTTTTTTTTCTGCAGTTTGAATCAAAGTCTAGATAGGAATCAAAACGGCAACTTTTCTGTATCTTTTAAGCCCCTTACTCTATGGATTGTCTACTTCTTTTTGTTCTTTCTGTCACATCTATTGCGGTAGTGTAAATCTAAGGAAAACAAAGATGGTTGCTCACCACCCAGTTCTACAAGGAGTAAGTCATGAGTCACTGACAGTGAACCCTGGGAGGAATCAAAACAGGATGAGGCACCTGAGCTTTGGACAAGAAAGCCCCTTAGATGGATAGATATCTTGGGAAGAGTTTTAATGAACCCTGATTCTTGCATTTCCCCATACATAGAAAAGCACTAAAATCATTAACTTGAGTTATCTGTTTTTTGTGAATAGCAGTAGTCTTTTACCAAGATGTATACTTAACTGCCCGTACTTTCTAGTCAAAAGTCATATATATAAACCTCCCTTACCCCTTTGGAACAGTTCCCTCAGAGCTATTGAGGGGCTGTCTCTTGGGCTATAGTCCTCAGTAAGGTCCCTAAATAAAACTTAAACTCACAGCTCTTATGCTGGGCATTTTTCTTTCAATTGACAGTACCTGTTGAAGAAAATGCACTGTTTGTTCCGCTGGGCTTTTCTGATTGCATTTTCAGAATATGTTTTAACATGCTCTTTTGTTTGCTATAAATTTCCTATAAATTGTTGATTATATCTATAGGCTTGATCTGTTTTAGATTTAATATTTCAGGCAAGAAAATTTCATAGGTTGTCTCACATACTAGCATAAAAACGGCTTATCTTTTTATGTTACCCGTCTTTGCCTAGATCCACTAATTTATAAGGTATTAGATGCAAAATTGTGATATTTTATTATTTCTTCTTGATTTATTAGGTCTAAATAGTCTATAAAGAAGAAATTTTCCTCATTAATTATTTGGTTACTTTAAACTGTAGTTTTAAGCTTTGTAGTAATGAAAATACTTCACAATCCAGCTCTGACCTGTCTTGTCAGATTCAATCTCTCCCCCCTCACCACACATAGATTTTCCCCAGGAGTGTAATGGTTTACAAGAACTGTGTTTCAAGATCTTTTCTGACATCCCCAGCATTTAGCAACTGCTGGCACACATTAGGCAATTAAGAAATGTTTGCTGAATGCGAGAGTGAATGAGAACTTCCTATGTAAGTAATGGATCATGTAATACTTGTATTTATGCATGATTCAAACACATTCAGACTTCAGATGCTCATACTTAATGTCAGAAAGAATTCTTTTCAATGTGAATACAATAATGCACTGACAAGTCATATTAACTTCTAATACAACATTAGCAGTGAATTAAATGAAGACGTTCTAAATTACACCATTCAAGAGATAAATGTTATTCTAGAAGAGATTTGGCACCATGTACTCTTAGCAATATGAAGTCACCAGTTCTCAAGGATTTTATTTCCTATTACCACTAATAACCAAACCTTCACTCTAAGCAGAGTCAGGTAACATTAGCATTTTAAAGAGCACTAAGCAAACCTGCTTTAAATACAATGAGAAGAGTTCACTCTGAGGCACAGTGTTATTCTCAAAACACTCTCCCCCTGCCTTAGATGACACTATACCCAAAAGTTTTCCTCCTACGTGTATCATTTTCATTCTGTGTCTGCCTGCTCATCCTTTCTCAGTGATCTTTAGATGAGTTCCTCAAAGTTTAGAACTAAACTTGCCTTACTTTTACATTTACTCCTAGGCAATACCATCTAATTATCAACTTCTTTCTTGTCCACCTCTTTCCTTTGAGTTTTAGAGAGTAACTGCCAGCATCTCTACTTGGAAGTTTCATAGGCAGCTCACCCTGAACATCATCTTCCTCCTGAGGCCTGCTCCTCTTCTACTGCTTAGAATCTCAAAGAGCACCATTCCATGTAATTAAATAAACTAGGGCTCCAGCCATGCCTTCTCCCTCCCCTCTCCCCTCATATCCAATCAAGAACCAGTTTTTTTGTTTTCTGTTTCACATACTAAATACTTCTTGAATGTGTAAGGGAGCAAAACTTGCAATCCCAAAATGTCTCTTTGGCATATGGATTATTTCAAACTGAAAACAATCAAGTCCCAAAAGACTCAAGAACTAAAAGCTGGTACTTTGAAAAGTTAAACAAAACTGATAAACCTTTAGTCAGATTCATCAAGAAAAAAAGGGAGAGAAACTATATTAATAAAACCAGAAGTGAAAAAGGAGAAGTTACAACCAACAGCACAGAAATACAAGGGATCATAAGAGGCTACTATGAGCAACTAGTAGCCTCAACTATATGCCTATACAAAAAGGACAACCTAGAAGAGACGGACAATTTCTTATAAAGGTACAATTTGCCAAGACTGAACCAGGAAGAAATAGTCAATATGAATAGAATGATATCCAGTACTGAAACTGAATCCATAATTTAAAAACCCCCAACACATAAAAGTCCAGGACCAGGTGGCTTCACAGGCAAATTCTACCAAACATTTAAGAAAGAATTAACCCCAATCCTTTGGAAACTATTTCAAAAAATTGCAGAGGAAGAAACACTTCCAAATTCTATGAGGCCATCACTAGCTCGATACTAAAACCAGATAAAGGTATCACAAAAAAAGGAAATTACAGGCCAATATCAGTTATGAATATAGATGCATTAAAAGGACCACACACCATGATCAAGCGGGATTTATCTCAGGGATGCAAAGACTTTTCAATATCCACAAATCAATCAATGTGATGCAGCACATTAACAAGTCGAAGAATAAAAACCATATGATCATCTCAATAGATGCAGATAAAGCTTGTGATAAAATTCAACATCCATTTATGATAAAAACTCTCCAGAAAATGGACATAGAGGGAACATACCTCAATATAATAAAGGCCATATATGACAAACCCACAGCTAACATCATACTTAATGGGGAAAAGCTGAAAGCATCTCCTCACAGATCAGAGGTGCCCTCTCTTGACACTTTTATTCAACGAAGTTTTGGAAGTCCTAGTCATAAGAGGAAACTTTGACCTACCCCACTAACTGCCCAAAAGAATTTCGATAGTCTGTTCGCAGAACAGAGTATCTTGAGAGTTATCTGCAAAGAATATAGGCTAGGTGTGGTGGGGAAATCTCAGGCAGAGCTTAGGAACCAGAGTCCACTCCGTGTCCCACTGTCTCTGCAAGGCCCAGCAAACATTTGTTTACTGAACATTTGCTTTTTATCGCCATGTCAGTTTCTTCCTCCCACATGAATTCCCAAACCACTACCCACCACACCCTCTCTTGTCTTTAGCTGAAGATGGTATTTAAGACGAAGGCTTTAGCCATTTTAGTGAGTTTCTCAGTTTTCCTGAGTCTCCTCCTTGAACACATGTTATTAAACTTCATTTGATTTTTCTCTTGTTAATCTGTCTCATGTCAGCTTCATTCTTAGACCAACCAGAAGAACCGAGAAGGGCAGAGGAAAATTTCTTCCTTCTCAATAAAAATGACACCGTTTCTCTCTCTTTCCACATTTACCATACTGGTCCAGGTCATTCGGGAATTTTTCCCACACTGTAGTTAATTTCTCCCAATGGCCTCCATGCATACAATCTTGCTCTGAGTCAATTCAGAATAACCTTTTAAAAATTCTTTCACTCTCTTATTTAAATTCCTTGGAGGCTTTCTATTCGCTGGGTATAAAGAAGAAAATCTTTGACACTTCTTAAAAGCTTTGCATGGTCTAGATATAGTCCTTTCCAAGTCATTCTAGCCACATTTGGCTTAATTTATTAGGTACATTATATCTGTTAAGGAAGGGATAAGTCTTTTACATATAGGTTGTTCCTTCAGTCTGGGATACATGGCCAGACACTTCCATTGCACTGAATTTATCATCAGGCCATGGCTCAAACGCACTGTCTTTAACAAACATTCTGTGATACACATACCACCCTCTCTGCTATCACCACTAAGATATAGGATCCCTTGTTATAATAACTTACCCAATCCCATACTTCTTTATAGCACTTATAACAGTTACAATTAAGTAATGAATTGATTTAAGTAGGGAGAGTGTTTTTTTGTTTTTTGTTTGTTTTCTTAATATTGCCCTCCCAAACTAAAACGTGATCTTATAAAAGCTAGGGGTCTAGAGTTATGTCAATCTTAGTCACAAGTCTCTTAATTATTAACAAAGTCCCTGATACATAGTAAATAATAAATAAATACTTGCTGAATAAAGAAAGAAACCAATCAATCAACTAGAAAGGCACAAGAGACTTTCACTTTGTCATCTGCCTCCTAGGCTTTCAGGAACCTTCATATCCAGGCCAAAGTGCAATCTTCTGCTAAGGTATACAATTTAAGGCATACAAATTTATCTTTGTAAATAATATATATAGTACCTGCATACTTGATTTTGTCCTTTATAAAGCATTGTCTAATAAGCAGCAGTTTGCTCAATTTACTTTTACTGTCAAATACGAATACTCTGCTAAAAGAGGTACACTCTTTTTCTGAATGGTTACTTGAGATGATCCCTACAGTGTCTACATGGCATGGTACCTGCCATATAGAGGTTGCTAATACATTTTAGTTTTCTTATTATTTTTAGAAGTAATGAAGTTACTGTGGGAAATATAGGTAGGTAAGATTGAGCATTGTGTCCAAACCATTCTTGACTCACAGCATGGAAAAGGAGCCTTATTATATAATTTAGTTGCCATGATACCTGCACATTTTATTGCAGTGAAGTTGTACTGATAGAAAATTAAGATCAAGGTAACTGACCATGGATTTTTACAAAGTGGCTTAAAATGGAGCCTAATACCTAGTCCTTTGCCGAAGATGGCAGTGCGGTATTCAACAAATCTCTTTGAGAACATTTTAACCTAGTCATTTGTAAATACAGAGTCTGATAAATTCTGGAAACAAGGGAATCTCAGAAATAATTAGAGAAAATTCTGATTCTCAGTAGCACATTTAGCTTTATTGGTACAGCTATTATGAAATGCTCTTGGCTCATGTACGTACATAGCAATTAAGGTTTGCTAGTATCCCTCAAATTCAAATCATCTGTCTTTAATGATTTTTTATGGTCTGCTTGCTCTACTAGTTATTGAAAGAGATGTGCTTAAAAATCTCCTACTATAATTGTGGATTTATCTGTTTTTCTTCTTATTTCTGTCAGGTTTTGCTTTGGATATTTAAAGGCTACGATATTAGATGCATATATAAATTTAGGTCTACTATTTCTTCTTGTTGAATTTACACAATATTATGAAATGCCTGTTTCAGTCATTAACGTTATCTCTGCCCTTGAAGTTTACTTTAATGTCAGCATATCTTCACTGTATCTTTTTTACTGGTGTCTTTCTATAAAATCCTTTTGCTTTCAAATTTTATGTATTCTTGTATTTAAGGTGAGTCTCTTGTAAGCAGCAAATTATTGGGTTTTGTTGTTTATTCCAATCTAACAATGTTTATCTTTTAACTATTTAATCTATTTACACTTAACATAATTACTAATATATATGATTTACATCTACAATTGTAGTATTTAGTCTTTTTCTCCCATCTGCATCTTTTCCTTCTTTGTTTTTATGGTTCTCTGTTCTTGCCTTCTTTTTGAGTAATCAGTCTTTATATTATTTCATTTTCCCTTGTATTAGCTTTTTATTTATACATTCTTCAATTCACATTTTTTTTGCTTACCTCGGCAATTAAAACTTGCATTCTAGTTTTACTAGTAACTATCAAATTTAAACTTCTCACATTTCCAGACAGTACAAGAACTCAGAACCTTTTAATACCATTCATCTTTCCTTCCTCCTTGTGTACTCTTCTTACCATCTAATTCTATATATATTTTAAAACCCACAACATTATTATTAAGAAGTTCACATTTATTTTAAAGATTTATTCACAAACATATCCACTCTGGAACTTTTTAGTCATTCTTGCATTGGTATCAACTCAATCTGATAATATTCCAACAGTTTGTTATGAAAATATTCAAATATATAGAAAAGTGGAAGAATTTTACAGTGCACGAGCATCTATGTATCATCTAGATTCTGCACAAGCATATACACAGCACCTAGATTCTACATTTTACTAAACTTGCTTCATTACTTATTTATCTAACTCTCCACCCTTCTATCTATGCATTTTATTACTTGCTGTAAGTCTAAGCTGCAGGTCTCACCTATGCTGCTTGCTAAATACCTCAAAATGCACACCACCTACTAGAGTTCAATATTTATTCACAGTTGTTATTTTGAGGTATAATGTATATGCAAAGAAATGTACAAATCTTAAGAGCATCATCCATGAAATTTGCTGGATGTCTATTGGTATCTCATTGTGATTTTGAGTACTTTTTCATGTGCTAATTTGTGTATCTTCTTTTATAAACACATCTGTCCAAACATTTTTGCACTTTTTTTTTTGAGAGGGGAGGTAATTAGGTTTATTTATTTTTAATGGAGGTACTGGGGGTTGAACCTAGGACCTTGTGTATGTTAGGTATGCACTCTACCGCTGAGCTATATGCTCCTCCAACCCCCAATTTGCACACTTTCAATTGGATTATTTATCTCAATATTATTGAGTTGTAGAAGTTCTTTCTATATCCTCGGTATCAGTCCTTTGTCAGATATCTGTGTTGGAAATATTTTTTTTTCCAGTTTGTGGATTTGTAAATCGTTCTCTCAATGTTATCTTTTGACAAGAATTTTAAATTTTGATTAAGTTTATCATTTTTTTTAATGGTTATTGCTTTCTCTATCCTGTCCAAGAAAAAGTTTGTTATCTGCAATCTCAAAGATAGTCACCTATGTTTTCTTTGCAAGTTTTATTTTTCAAGCTTTAAATTTAGATTTATAAGTTATCTCAAACTAATTTTTGGTGTGATATAAGGCACTGTTTTAGGTTTACTTTTTTTCCATATGGATATCCAGTTTATCCATTTATTTCAAAGACATCCCTTTCTGCATTTAATTGTTTTAAATACTTAATTGAAAATCAAATGTCATTCTAATTCTGGGCCTTCTATTCTGTTCCACTAATCTGTTAATCTCTATTTAAATTACAAATTATCTTGATAAACAAAGTAACTCAAGTTATGACACAACACATGCTTCTTCCAAATTAATCCTCAGTGCTAACATTTTACTGATGGATATCTAACTGAATATCCATTTCTATCATTTTTCTATTGCCTACAGGGTTTTGATTTGAATCCAGATCTACGTAAGTAAATTTAATCTTTATTTGCCAAGAAAATGTTTTTTCCATCTCTTCTCAAAGGTCAGGAAACATTAGTTACTTTGTAAATAAAATAATTAAGCAGCATTCCAAATGTTCTCAAAGTAACTATATTAGTTATGTTATGGATCTTCAGCTTATACTTTATTTTTGGAAACTGCATTAAACGACATAAGCAAAAACAAAACAAAACAAAACAAAACAAAAACACAGTGACTGTGGATAAAAATATTTAACCTCCAATTGCTAGCTTCTTAGAACTACAAGTTGCTCCGGCTGTTAACAGTCCTGGGGATCACCCCGGTTATATCCAGAGCAGTATTTGTTTTAGTCCCATTTATTGATTTCTTAGGCTAAGCTCTTTGCTGAGATGGCAGCACACAACTCAAACAATTTCACAGAATTTAAGGGTTAGAAGGGAACTTAAAGGTCACTGAGTCCAACCACTGTCAAAATAGTATCAGATATCCTCAGAATATTAACACACATGAGTTGGCCCCTCCACATGCTGCTAAACTCAGCAAATACTTTTCAGTACTTAACTTGCTTAAATACTCAGCAGGGCTAGTTATCACTGTCCTCTCCACTCCTCTTCCTCCTCCTGCTTATTTTTCCATTTCCCGACACATTTTCTTCCCAGGGCTTCCACAGCACTACATTTTACCATGTATTCATCCTACCTCTGCAAAGACCCTTTTCTTCAGAAATTATTTAAATCTGCAAGGTTTGTCCTAAATCCTCTAATCTTATCCTCTACACATTCTCTCATCTGCTCTCCTAGCTCCATCCATTTTAGGCTGATAATATTTAAATCTACATTCAACCTAGAACTCTGTCCTATATTACAGATTTGTATATCCAGCAGCTGTTTGGACATCTCCATTCAGAAGTCTCACAGGTATCTCAAACTCATCATTTCTAAATTAAACTCATTTTCTCCCCACAAACCCAATGCTGCTTCTGTGTTCCCTAGCACTGTCAGTAGGACATTATCCACCCAATCATTCAAGTAAGAAAACAGAACATCACCCACTTGTATCTCTTAAATAACTCAAATCCATCAACTGTTCTCCTTCCTGTCAATTTCCTAATTCAAGCAGCCAACTTCTCCTTCATGTTATATAATATTACAAAAGTCTTCTAACTGGAATAACTGCCTCCGGTATCATCTTTTTTTTTCCACCAGGCTGACAGTCATTTTTCCAAAACACAAGTCCAGTTGTCTCTCCCCTTCATTTAAAACATTCTGATTGCTACATATTGTACCTAGTATAAAGTCATACTGTATTAAAATGGCCTTCAAGGCCCTTGGTTAGTTCTCTAATTTCATCTCTTCCTACTAAATCACCATTTCAGTTTTAGAAAAAATGACTGCATCTTGCTCAATCATGCATTCAAAGGATTCCCTCTGGCTTCAATAAGCTGTTGAACATTGGGTTTCCTCAGAAACCAACTTTAAGATGGAGGTTGGTATGCATAAAATTTATTAGAGAGTGCTCTTGGGATCAATACCTGAGGAAGGAAAAGGAAGGGAAACGAGCAAAACTAGGCAAAGGAAGAAGCCAGGTTCCTATGCAATCTAGTCAAAGGTCTCAGTCAACCCACAGAAAGTTCTAAAACTAGAGTGGCCCTTACTAGTTGTCCCCGTTGTGAAGAGGGGGCAAGGCCTTTATTATGCTCCCACAAAGTTCAGCCACTGAATGAAGGCTACACCAGGGAAGGGGACATGATCTTGGGCATGGCCTGGTCACCATAGCCTTCTGTATCCATGATTACTTCACTTGTCCATTTACCATCAAGACTGGTAAGAGAATTTCAAGAAACTTGCAAATGTTTCGTCTTCATGATAAACATATTTCTCTCTTCTCCCCTTTATTTAACAGCAGCCCTACTTCCTCTTAATGGTCAAGGTCAGTTACTTCCTTAGGGTAATAACTCCTCTTTCCACCTACTTTTCCTTTGACACAAGAAGCCAGAAGTATCCAGACAGAAACTGGTAGCTTATGGTTCTGTGGGGCCCGTGCAGTATCCAATGGTGAAAATGCTTCCTCTCTTAAGGAACCATGGAGCCCAGACTTGTGGAAACAGGAAACAAATCCTTAAAGAGGGTCACATGGAGTGATGGTAAACAGAGACACTTCTGTATCAACTCCTGATTCTCAGATCTGTATTAAGAGGACAACACATCAAATAAATATCATTCATTAAGGGTATACACAGTATCATAGAGGATGGCACCCCCTACTCATAAGGAATCTTCTCAAAGCTGATACTTCAGCTTTGGCTTCAATGGGTTATCACTTTCAATCCAAAAGCTTCTGTGTACTATTCCTTCCAGGGTGGGAAGGGTCTGTGTAGTCAACCTGCCACCAAAATGGATGATTAGTCTCCTCAAGGGATAGTGCCACACTGGAAAAACATCAATGATCTCAGCTGCTGGCAGATTAGACACTTGGGATTAACAATAGCTTCATCATTAGTAATAAGAGTATTTGCTATTGCCCCATGTACATCCTCCATCTTTACCATCATGGCTACTGAATTCACACGTTCACTATGTCAACACTGGGATGGCTGATGACCAAGGCTAGCTGATGCCAACTGGTTGAGCTACACTGCCTTCTCAGTTGTTTAATATTTCTTCTATGATGGATATCTATGGTGAACATTAAAATATGATTCTAGTATCTTCACACCAAAGTTTGCTTACTGCTGTAAGTCCATCCACAGTAAATTAAGCCTTTACTCCAATGTCGCCTTGTCCTCAATCTTCTAAAATTTTTCCTTCCAGGTCAATCAGCCAAGCCATTTGCCACTAACCATAAGTTTGCAAATATTGTAATCATGGGCCACATCTGTTTTCATCCTGACTAAAGTTCTCTGTGATGATTTATCCAAATTGCTGTCTTTCAAAGTTATCGCTCATAAAGGATGTTTTAGAGCAGCTGTCATTTTTTGGCTTACTTATGTACCAAGCCAAATGATCCATGAACCAAGTTTGGCTTTTTTGTACCCAGTCAGCTGGTTACAAGGGACCTCCCTATGGGGTCACACATAAGGAAGAGGCATAGGTACAAGAAATCTGAGTAATCAACTTGTGCAGCTTTCATGTGCTCACTAGCCCGTTTCATGTCCAATCCTGGATGCACCACTTTCATTTTACTACGGATTACTGCTCACATCTATGGGATATTGCCAGATCTTATGATTTGATAAGTATGAGAGAAGCCACCTTATGATGGGCAAGTGTGGCTCATGATCACTAGATGACCCACAGCCAGGTTCTCTATCTTTATCATTGTAGGAACTATTCTTCAAGTGAAGCAAGACTCTTCACTGCCAATGGCAAAATCTTGCCCCCAAATTCTTAGGATGTGCATGGTGGTTCTCCTATTAGGTCCTGCCATAACTCCACATGGCATGTTTTCTCACAACATATACCATATTCTTAATCACATGGGCCAAACAGCAGGGCCTCTTGAACTGAAACCTGGAGTGCTGCAGAATACTTCACTGCTCTTGCGCCCACTCAAAGCTGGCAGATTTTCATGTCACTCAATATACTGGAGATAGTGTAAATCCAAGAGTTGAATCATCTGCGTCTGCAACCTGAAGAGGCCCGCTGGGGCTCCTTCATGGAAGGAGATGTGAGATGAAATGGTTTGTCCTTTACTAAGGAGAGGATGTCATGAGATGTCTCAAAGTAATGGACTCCTAAATATTTTACTAATGTTGTGAGCCACTCAAATTTCACAGAATTTATTTCCCACCTTCCAGAGCACACATATCTTAACAATGCCCCAACATACTGGCTGCATCTTGAACAGCTGGTCCAATTAGCAGGATGTCAGCAATATGGGCCCAGGGTCAAGTCTTAAGAGATGCCCAGGCAATCCTGGTCCCTTCAGACTACACCATGACAATGAGTTAATACAGCTCAGAGGCAGGACCATAAATGTACATTCCACTCTTTCAAGTAAATGTAAACTGTTTCTGATACTCTGTCTTAATAAGATGGAAGAAGAAGCATTAGTCCTATTAATGGCCACACACCACGTTTCTGAGGCCACGTTTCTCTGCTCTAGCAAAGATATTATATCTGGGTGGTACTAAGTTTATAACAGTCCATGCTGAGTTTACAGTAGTCCTCTATTGTTTTCCAGAGTTCAACTAGATTTTAAGTGGCCAGACTAGAAAAATAAATGGGGATATGAGTGGGCCCACTACCCCTGTATCTATTAGTCTTTGTATCTTTATGTCCTTGGGATAAAATGCTGTATGATTTTTCTATCCTCTGGCTGAGATAACAGCCTCTTTACATGCTACTAAGCAGGCCCTTTGACATTTATATTCAGTATTTAATTGCTAATTAAACACTCCCTGATTTCATATCTTTTCCAAAATATCAATCATGTTTAGCAAGTCACCCAATTAAAGTGTCCTTAGAATTATCCTTCTGTCTATACACACACACACACATACTTCTCAAGTACTTGATAGGCTGCCCCTGACATGGTAGCTAGTTCCCAAAGACTCCCCCTCTCCCACAGTGAAATTCATCTCCCATTATTCACACCTTTGCGTAGGCAATTTCTTTGAATCTGGATGGGCCCTATAACTTGTTTTTGACCAATAAAATACAGTAAGAGCAATGCTGCATAGATTTAGAACTTAAGCTGTAAGGGTCTCCTGAACACTTACTCTTAGGCTGTATCCTCTCTGATCCTGGAGTGTACATCATGAGAAATCAAAGCCACATGCATGGGCCATATATAGGTACACTTCTCCACAGTCCAAGCTGATCTCCCTGTCAACAGACAGCATCAACTTCCAGCAAGGTGAGTGAGCCGTTTCAGATGGCTCCATTTGCACTTTTTGATGACAGCAGCTTTGGCTGACACCAGAGAACAACAGTATGGAAGCCCCTAAATGACAACTCCCCAGCTAAGCCTTGATAACCCACAACACTTTGTTTTCATTAACATTAAATTTTGGACTGGTTTCTTACACAGCAGTAGGTAACTGAAACAAAACAAAAACTGGTATACTCTTCCTAATTCACCAATAAAAAAAAACTTAACTATTACAAACCTACTTTGTGCCAGGATTTATTCACATTTATATATATTCACATTCCATTCAATGATGGAGTCATCATTGCTAGCTGACATATGAAACAGCTCCTGCATCTCATCTTAGCAACTATTTTCTAACACCACTCCTGGTACCAACTGATGAAGTTTGGGTTCCCCAGAAAGATCTGTGAGACACAGATTGGAGTACAGAAAATTTCTTAGGGATTTCCCTTAGGATCAAGAGCTGTGGAATGGAAGGGGCAGGGGGAAAGAAGAGAAAACAGAACTGAGCAGACTGAAAAATTGGGTTGTAATGTAGTCTTAATAAAGGCCTCAGCTGATTCTACAGGGAGCTCTGAAGGTAGGAAGTCCTAAAAGGAAGATAGGGCAGTTTTCTCATAGCACCCCAAACATCAACCTTCCCTTGTCTTTGCCTGTCAACTTTTGCCAAATTCAGATGTTATCTGGGATGCATGTTCCATCAGCAGACATTTCCTCACTCCCCTTATACCCCAGGTAGACGTTCCAACACACATTTTCAAAGCATCTACTCCTTGTTGTTCTATAGTACTTATCAAACTGTATTATACTTTCTTGTCTTTCTCTCATTCCACTGAATTGTAACTGTAAAACTGTAAGCATATTTTTATACACAGTAATAATAACAATACTGGACATAAAGTAATTCTTTAAAAATATAACTAGTCAATTATTATTTAAGTGAATAGTAGTATGACAAAATCATTGTCAAACTACAAATAACTATCTTCTCTTTGCCACTCTCATGTTACTGCTTTGATCTAGCAGGGGTTAGCTTAGAGGAAGGTAGATTTACAGATTCAGAGTGCTTATATTAGTGATAATCCCAAGAGTACACTCACAAATGTTTGATCAAAATCAAAGAAGGCAGGAAAAAAGGGAACATATAAAAGAAACAAATGCAATGAATAGAAAACAGCAAACATGGTAGGTATTAATGCAACTATATCAATAAAAGCTTTATAAAGAGATTGGCAGTGAGGATTTTTTAAAAACTGAAGCAAATGTCTAGAAGAAACTTATTTTAAATACAAAAACAAAAATAGATTAAAAGAGAATACAGAAAGATACACCATGCTAGCACTACTCATGAGTAGCTATATTAATTTCAGACAAAGCAGACTTCAGCACAAGGAAAATAAACAGGGATAAAAGAAAGCATTATAAAATTATAAAGGAGTCAATTCTCCAAAACATAACAGTTCTTCAAATGTATGCACTTAATAGACTGTTAAGAGGCAAAACTGATAGAACTTCAAGGGGAAATAGATGAACCCATTATAACTGAAGACCGGCGCCGGCCCTTCCCGCCCCGCAGAGGCCCGCTCGGCCTCCCTCCCCACGCGGGGACCCGGGGCGGCAGCCGCCGCATCCCCCCTCCTTCTGGCGCCCCGCGCCCCGCCACCGCCGCCGTACTCACCTAAGGGCGCAACCGGCACAGCCGGCCGTCGGCCTCGTTCCCCCGAAGCGTCTCGGTGCGGTACTCCCTGCGTGGGCGGGCTGTTCCCCGGCGGTGGCAGGGGGTTCAGGGGTGGGGGGCCGAGGAACGGCCGTCACTTGAGCAACGAACCGAAGCGCCGCCTGGTAGCATTTTCCACAGGCCGGCGCCACCGCTGCCGCCTTGGGTCCGCACAGCCCCCTGCCGGCCGCAGCTCTTGCTGTCTCGCCGAGCCCACAAGCCTCCACGGACAGGCCAGGGAGCCGCGGCGCGCGACGGAGGCCGGGCGGGGATGTGCGCTGACTCTTTCCTGTGGCGACTGCGCGCATGCGCACCAGCAGGGCGGGACCAGCGGGGACCAATTGGAGTAGGAATTGTGTTCCTCTTTAACCAACTAGAGAGACAGTGAGAGAGAGAGACAGAGAGAGACAGAGAGAGAGAGAGAGAGAGAGAGAGAGGGAGAAAGACTTTTATGGACTGAGATCTAAGAATGCCCAGATTTATGAGAAGTTTTGGACAAAGGTGCTAATCAACTTATCCAGGCCTTCTTGTGACCCTTATACCCTCAAGATGTGTGATCTTTTAAAAATAACTATCTATACATTAATCAAAGATGAGAATATCTTGGTCTCTATCACTTTTTTTGAATCAACAATATTTTGCCTCTCGTTCTGTTTACATCTTCCAGTGCTGTCTTAGCTCTCCAAAGGTAGTCAGTCAACCCTGAAACCCTTCCTTTGGAAGCAGATTTAGGTACGAAATGATTTCTTGATGCTGTTGAGACCTACCTCTCGCCAAGAACTTTGGCTGCAAATCAAGGAAGCAACTTCCCATGTGACCGTTTCATGCTTTGGTTCTACTGAATTTTCTGAGCTCTTTGAACTCTTGTTTGGAATTGAAATTCCACTTTTTTTGTAGTAGGACTGACAAGGGAGAATGTCTGGAAATGCATTTGTGTTTAAATCAGAGGCCTCCAAGTTGCTTGATGCTTTGGTCTTGGACTTAGGAAGAAAATGAAAATTAACGTGAATGCCCTGGCTGCCACAGCACAAGTCAGAGTCACCTTCACTCCTCGCCTTCCAGCCTCGACTTGCTCTAACGTAATCTTGTCTGCTGAAGCAAGAGGTGTGACCACTGTGTTATTACCTGCATTTCAGCTCTAAACTCGTCTGGCCTAACAGCACAGGGGCTCTCCCTCTCCAGCATCCTTCTCAATCTGAATATGCCACGCGATGAAAGTGAGCTCCGGCCTCTCCACCTGCCCCTTTCGCCTCTTCAGCCTATAATCTGCATGTTCTAGCAACCTCTACCCATGCTACTGTTATGCCACATTTTTCTGCAATGGAAAGGTAAATAAAAGTTACATGCCTATCAGAGAATCAAGGGTTTCAAAGTAAATATAAGTTCTCTCATCATCTCTAATTGTCACTTGCTGTGGATGTCAAACTGACAGAGTAGCAGAATCTAATTTCCTTGTTTGATTCACCATGAAATTAAACTGAACTGACAATTTTTATTTTCACCTGGCAAATTCATCTGACACTATTTAAATCTAGCTAATCAAGTAGAGTTATCTGTGGTGCACACTCATCTCCCCTACCACACCTCTGATTTGCAGTATCCCACTTCCTGGACTCCCTCTGTCAGCTGTGCTTTGGATTACTGTTACAGTTTTAGAAGGTGTAAAGGAATGCATGAACATAGTTAGCCAAGGTGCCAGCAAATGTATCATGTCACAAAATTACTACTGAAAGGTGAAAAAATGAAAAAAAAAAGAAGAGTGAAAAACAAAACTCCCGGACTGCAATGCTGTTCAAAAACCCAACCAGTCAGATGGTTTGGCGAAGCCTGTGCTCAGCAAAGTAGAAAATATAATTCCAAAGTTAACTGACTTATTCTTTTTAAATATTTAACCTATGTAAGAAATAAATATCACCATTCAGAAATAATACTGTAGCAGGAAGTACCAGATACATATTTTTCTGAAAAAATGAGGCCATCTGGCAGGGTGGGAGTGGCCACCAATAGATGAACTATATATAATTTGAGCTATCAAAGATAAGGAAGGATCCTCATCCTAGAGTCATTATACAATGTCCCAAAGCAAAGATGTATGACATTGTAGGGCACCAAAAAAGGCATAAGTCTTGGCATATAACCATCGGCCATTACCAGCAGGGGTAACTCCGAGGATCATCAATGAAGGAAAGAATTTGAACTTATTGAGTCCAAAGAACATTAAATGGGTGTCTTGATGAGTCCACGAGGAGGTGCACATTAGCTGGACCCAAAGCTAAGAGTTATAACATGTCTTCACCCTGAACATCTCTTCCGTCCCATGCCTGTTTCTAGATTTTCACAACGATTTATCACAGACATGTGTCTGACCTTTATTTGCTTTGAAACTGAAGTGTAGTTTCATGGATTTAATATCAGTCCTGAAACATATTTAAAGATGAACAGAATCTCTGGGTTGATTCTATATCTGAGACAGAAGCTAAAATATTTCTACATAGTTAATGATTATGATTCATGTAAGAATCTGAGTAAATATGTGCTCAAACCTTAGAAAAATGCATACAATGCATAAACACCAGCATGCAACTTCAGAAGAGCATCTATGGACTCCTTAAAGCCCTTACATTAATGAGACATAATCATAGGTGCAGTTTTTGAACATTTTCTACATGCCGGGCACTGCACTAACACCTTAGAGATATCATCACACCATCTGGCCTGGCCTCTTCAGCCCTGTTGGAAAGAATCATTCAATTAAAAACTCTTGGCCAGTCACTCTTGAGGAAGTCACACGAACTTGCTCTTGTGCCAAGCCACTCAAGTACAAAGAAGTACCTGCAAAGTTGGAGTGGCTTCTGTTGTGTCTTTAACTTAGGGCCATAACTTAAATCACTTCCTGTCTTCAATGCTCTCAATATCTTAATACATATAACATATTTCTCTTCATAGGGAGTCAATCAGGCATGTTCACTGAATCTCAGTAATGGCTGCTCTGAAGAAAGACTGGCTGAATCTGTGCATCCCCCAGGTTTCCCCAGATGATTTTTGTATCTACCATATAAACTTGAGTTTCTTTAGAACCACACCAAATACATTCCTTGAGTCATTTTTTTTTTCAATAGGAGGTATGGAAACTTAGGTTTATTTCTATGGTTTAGATCCTTAGAGCCCTAAAAGACACTATTATCCCCATTTGATATAGTGGGAAACAAAGGCCCAGAGAGGCTGAATAACTTCCTCTTATCCACATAGTTCATGAGAGGTAAAGCAAGATGTAGAATGCAATCTGGCCTGACTTTAAATCCAAGTTCTGAGTTTCTGTCCTCTATTGCTCTAGACTTCAGGGTAAGAACCCCTAGTTAACAACACTGGTGTATTACAAAATTGATGAGACATTTTCCAACATTAACTAGAATAGAATAAGCAATAAGCATATAAGCATCTCATAAAGTATCCCATTTATTTCAGGCTGAGAAATAAGTTTAGACATTTTATGTCACAAATACCACCCTACCCACTGCCAAGAGTACCTTTCACAGATCTCCACCCAGTCAGAAAGTTCCATTTTTGGGGAAGACTTTGTGATTACCTATGGCCAAACCCAACAGAAAGGATGGATCCAGGGAGAATCTGAATCCTGGAGTCTTAAATCTGTATTTTTGCACAGCATCCATGCTATTTTTAGGATCAACTTGAACTATGAAAATACTTCCTCCTAGCAAACAGGACAGAATGGACTGCATGGAAACCTAGTGATCTAACCTTAAGACCAAGTTCAGGATAAAATCAAGAACTTACACAGAAGTAAACTGGGTAAGTGCCAATAACATTACAGAAGCAAGTGCTAAAAAGCAGAAGAGAAGCATTGAAGCCAGTGCCATTGAGTGGTGGCAGATGATGGAGATCTTGGAGAAAGCTGAGACCTGCAGGAGCAGGAGAAGAGTTGTCAGGGTGATTCTGAGGAACTGAAGCAAGATAAGGTGATCTACAGGAAGAATTAAAGGAAGGAGGACAAGGAAGGAAAGAAAAAAGTCAGGACCTCTTGATATTCTGTTCTCCTGCACTGTACGTTATGGCTGGGGAGGAAGGAGAAGCCGTGACAAGGCTTTAACAGAACATGTCACTCCCAAGATCATTCCCAGCAAGAAACAAGTGGACACTTGACTGCAGACGCAGGTGCAGTTAGGGAATGAGCCCAAGGACGCTCTTGCTCAAATACTGGCATGCTGAGTCGTTAGTATTACTTTCTCATCCAGGTATGGATGTTGGACACGGGATTCTAGAAAGAACTGTATAACAAGGATTCATTAAAAAAAATAAAAACAGAAATAACTCTGTTTTCTCCATTGAAGAGACTGATACCCAAGAACTCTTCCCATTTTTTTAGAAAAAAATTAAAACATTATGAAAAGGCATATTGTAGCATAGTGCAGTATACTTACCATTTCAGTGAAAGCAGTGAACAAGTCCAAGCAAGGCCCAGGGAGTAAAATGTGAAATCGAATTACTGAGGGGGAAAGAAATTTGATCATCTACTACATGTTTTAAGAGCAGGCAAGAGCTACATCCGGCAAAAGGCTCAACACAACATTGCTTCCAGTGGAAATTATGAGAAGACCAAAGAGTGTTTCATGGGCAGCCATTGATATGTGGAATACTACTCACAGTTGGAAAAGGATACAAGAGAGTGGAGGAGACGCTCACAGGATAAAATTAAATGAAGAAATCAAGGAAGCATCTACTTTTAGGAAGTAGAAGAAAAATAAAAGCAGAATAAAAGAAACAAGATTGTTGGAGTGCCAAAGGTAAGGCAAAGCCATGGAATAAAGGAAGTAAATAGAATGTTGCTCAAAGTACCAGATCTTGATGCCAGAATGTAAATCAATCCACTGTTTCTGTCTCTGAGAAAGTTTTGCTGCTGCTGCTACTACTACTATTTAAATAATAATAAAAATACTAGCCAAAGAGCCACACTAAAGAATGGGTTTGGTGATATAATTAATTTACATTGTTGAAAGCTCCTATCTTCTCATGCACTGGCAACAAAAACTAGTTACAAACAATTCTGGGGACCCCATGTTGAGAAGGACTGGTTTAAACTTAAAAAAAGAAGAGACTGTCAACAAAAGTCTGAAAGGGAGAGCAGAGCGCCAAGCAGAGAGCAAACATTAACACCTGAGGCAGGAGAGAAGCTACAGCTCCCATAGGAGGATGCTGCAAGGGAATAAAGTCATCAGGAGAAAGGGACAGAGAAAAGATGCTTAAAGAGAGACAGGAGAGGGACAGCAGCTTCTCTGCTCTTGTAGGGAGCATGCGGGACAGAACAGAGCAGAGGATGTCACGGCTGAGAGACAGGGTACCTGGGCCTTTGGATGTGATCCCAAGTATCTAATGCAAATTGGTAAGAAGGGTTTCTCACTTTCAGGATGAGTCGGTAAAGGAAAACTTGAGGCCTATTGAGAAGGGTCCAAGTATGTTCTTAGAGTAAACCATTGTTCTAAATACCACTTTTAAGATGATCAGTTAATATAACTTAGACTCAAGTATCATACTGAAGGCTTTTATCACTGATCAAGCACAGCTTTCATTAGTTGAGGAGCACCTACACTCTGAAAATGATTCTTGGCACAGATGATGTGAACTGATTCTATTCATCTGCTGGGGCTGCCATAACAAAGCACTGCAAACCAGACAGCTTATACAACGGACGTTTATTTTGTCACAGTTCTAGAGACTCGATAAAGGTGCCGGCAAGGGTTGGTTTCTTCTGAGACTATTCTCTTGGTTTCTTTCTTTTTGGCTTATTCTCTTTGGCTTACTCACCTTATTATCTGGCTGTTTTCCCCTGTCTCTTCACGTGGTACATGTCTATGTTCTAATCTCCTTTTCTTTTAAGGACACCAGCTGCATTAGATTAGGGCCCATGTAACAATCTCATTTTAATTTGATTGCCTCTTTAAAGATCTTTCCCAAATACAGTCATTTTCTGAGTTACTGGGGGCCAAGGCTCTTGAATATATGAAGCCGGGTGTCACAGCCCATAACACTAATAAAGCTCTAACCCATAATGAAACACTAAGCACACCAGGCCACGTGCAACCACGTTCCCTACACAGTGACTAGCACGGCACATTCCAAGCAGAGTGAGAGGTAGGCTTGAGGGGCTCATATCATATTGGTTGGGTGGATGGATGGTTTTGAACCACTTCCCCATTCTCTTTCAAATTCTCTTTGAATAAAGTGTCAATTTTATGTACTAATATTTCCGATTGAAAATAAGTTTAGAATAGGGATCCACATATCCAAAGAGAAAAGCTGGATGTGGTGGTGAACAGAATCTAAAGTTGTCAGTGGCACAGCTCAGGTCAAAACATCTTACACTGGATCTCATGGTAAATTGGAGGGACTTGGGTTTTTTATGCCCTTCTTAATCCGTTGCACAGTACTCTCTAAACACACGGCAAGATCCTCTTCAAACAACCCAAGATACATTTTAAAAAATTCAGAAATTGCACTCTAATTTAGACGTCAAGCCACCAAAATCCAATGCACTTTCTTCAATGAACCCAGATATTTGCAGCTTTTTATGTCCACCCTGTCTTCCACTGGACTAGCATGCTTATCTTTTAGAGTCAATTAGATCATGTCATGGCTTTCCTCTACCTTTGGGGTACTTCTTCCCCATTCATTTAGTTCTCTTCTGCAGGCAAAAAACTTATCTAGGTATCCCAGTCACTGAAAGACGTTATTTCACTTAAAATAAGTGGGAGCAAGAGCTTAAAGTGATCAGTTTGGATGAGACCCATCAGAATTGGAATACTTTTGCAAGACTTGTGTGCAGGATTTTATTTTATTCCATTCCCTTTATAGAAAACTACCCAACCTGCTATGGTTCTTTGCTCATTAACAGCTTAAATCATGCAAAATGTTAAAAGTCACTGTTGCAATGGTATTTGATAGAGAATTTAAATTAGACCACAGAGAAAAATGACAGTACTCCTCTGAGGCTGTATGATTCATTTCTTGGTACCAAACCAGAAGTTGAAAATGCAATGCAATTTTGTAATGAACAGAAGCATTGCCTCTGGCCCTCATACAACTCCAAAAATAGTTAGAACAAGGCTGACCAAAAATCAGAAGGGTCTTATGCATATGTATATTATATATATGTGCATATATAATACGTATATCACTCTCTATATATTTTCTCCCTCTCTCTCTCTCTTCCTCCCTCCCTCTGACTCTCTTTCCATCTTTGGGACTGTATCTCTCTGTCTCTTGATCTTCTCACTCCCTTTCTCTTTGCCTCTCTTTTTGCCTCTGTCTCTATTACTCTAACTTATTTTCTCTGACTCTGTGGATCCCTCCTCTGGATCTCTCTCAGTCACTTAACTGTCTCTGTCCTTTTCATTCTCTTGCTGCCGCTTGGTCTGTATGCCTCTGTGCCTCTCTCTTTGTCCCACCTGTCTTGCTTTTTTAACCACATATTTAAGTCTCTTTTTCCATGGGAATCTGTCTTTGTTCCCATAACAATCTTTCCCTCTCCCCACTCTCTGTCTCTCTCAACAGTGTTTAGAGCAATTCCATTTTGATATCTTGCATTTTTATAGAGAAGCTTTTTCTCCAGAGGCTTGCAACTCCCCTCTGCCTGCTGAAACATGGAGGAGCTCTTTCTTGTCCTTCTCTCCAAGGCTGTGCTATCATCCAGCAGAGGACATGCCACCAGTGCTTCTGAAACCTCTTCATCCTGGATGCTAAGTATATGTCCTACTTTCAGACTTAGCTCAGCATGAAATCTGCCAGGAGGGTTTCAGATCTTCACCCTAGGTGGTTTGTCCAGAGCCAGTCTGCTGAAGCCACCCTCTGGCTTTGCTATTTTTGTCATTCTAAGTGACTTCTGGGTTACTTAACATAAAGCCCTACATAGAATTTAAGTTTCATGCTTCAGTTCTAAACCTCGTGATAGAACTCTGAAGGATGAATAGCTTATCAGGTTTGAAGAAGAGAGAATATGAAAAGGATTTAGGTTTAAACTTTCAAATAGTGTAAGGGGCTTGATGTGGGAGAGAGGAAGTGAGGGACCAGAAATCCAAGGAAGAAACCCTTTGTAGACCAGTGTGTACGTTAGTTGAGAAATGGTGTGTTTTGTACTTTTTAACTGTAGTTAATTGCAGAGTTCTTGGGAAAAATAAAGCACTATCATCACGTTACTGTATAATTACCATTGTTTCCTAAGAAGTTAATATGTAGTTACTACATTATTACAGAAAAATCAAACATGTTATTTCCTGGTAACTATGCAATTAGTTCATGTCACTAGCAAATGCACGCTTACTGAACCAACAAAGAAATAAAATGTTCCATTTTTTTCCCTCTGTGCTCATGAGTCATAATATTGTCCCTCTTTTAGAAATGACATAATGAATCAATGTACTAACATGGGAAGTATGCAGATTATGCTTTTTCCTCCTCATTTTTTTTCTGGGAAGCAAATGAATACCTTGGAAACTACAGATGCAAAAGAGTTAGCACACCAGATAGGCAGCAAACAAACAGATTCTATCAAGCAAATCTACTGCATTTAATGAGTTGGGAACAATGAGTCCATTTTTGGCTGTGGTTAGGAAGGGGTACCTTGGCAAGCCAAGTGCCTCAGTGGCCAAAAGGAATGAGAAAAGGATTAAACACATTTCATTCTATGTTGCCTGCAGGCATAAGCATAGCAAACAAAAACTGGTACCATGTTATGTGTACATTCACAGACGAACTTCAGTTTCTGTCGCACATACTGCGAAGGAAAAATGCCGTGTTTCGATATTTAAATCAGTTCTATAAAAAGCAGACCACTTGGGAAAAGTTTGAATTCCCTAGCAGAAGTTGATCTCATAGAACAAAAGCGATTTAGCTTTAGGAAGAAGGGGTACACAGTATTCTTTGTCAATGCCAGCATGCATTTATACTTACAGCCCTGTGTACAGTCATCTTTCTATGAAGCTAATCGCAAACTGCTTCAGATAATGAGGCCAGGTCCGTTTATTGTAGCTAATTGATTTCCAATACTTCAAAATTAATTGGGCAGAACAGGTCATCCCAAGCGTTCTTTGAGGCATGTTTTAATAGGCTATGAATTTAAGGAATTAATGGATAGATTAGTGTAATTTATTTTCACATTTGTTATTTCTCTAGAAACAGCTTTAAAATTCTCCCAGGAAGAAACCATATCCTTGTTCCTTTTCTCAACCCTCTCCCTTTTAACTGCACAACACTGAATTCACCCCTTCTTTATGTTTAGCAGGAAAATGCCTCAGCTCCCTAGCTACTCTGACCTTAAATTCTGATCATGAAAGTAAAAAGTTGCAGGGATCACCTGAACTCACTAAAGTCTTCAAAATATACTAGCCACCCTGTCCAACTGACAAAGATACCTGGGGGGAACTGTCTTTGTCCTCTCATATATACAGTATTTATATTTACATGTAGATTTCATAATTAATGGCTGATGTGTTATTTTTGAAAAACGTAGGTTGCATTCAACACCAGTTTTCAATCTGCCTATTAGCATATACTTCTAGACTGTTCAAAAGGAGGAAAGCAAATAAAACTTAGATCAATGATGAAGTTACCTAAATTCCTGGTGATCCAATTCAACAACTGTCAATCATGAAAATATATATGTACCCTTTTAAAGGCAAGATCATCAAGTGCCTGTGATCTTCTTTATTCAAGATGGGTCACAGAGATTCAGATTCCTTAAAGGCAGATGCAGATGGAACTAAACCTAATTTTACCTGTGATTAAAGCAGAGCTACTATGTCTTTCTCATCTTTCACCTAACCCACCGTATCCTGGACCCAACCTTTAGGACTTTGATTATACATGAAGCGCAATCATTCAGTTGATCTTCACCCTCAAGCCTTTCTTTGCTGTTAAGTATTAAGAAAACATCTCATTTCTTTAAAATGAGAAGTGTGGTATTGTAGGCAGAATTCTAAAGTGGCTTGCAAGATTTCCCACCTCCCTGAGGTACACGCCCTGCATAATCCCTAGGACTGAGAGTACAATGAGTTTTACCATACTTGGTTTTGTTAAAATAAAGAGATTATCCTTATTTTATCTTCAGGTGGGCCTGACTCAATCACATGAGCCCTATTTAAAAGATAAGACTCTTCTCCAGCTGGTCAGAGAGAAGGAGGTCAGACAGATGTGCTCCCATTGGCCTAGAAGAATGCCAACATCTGTGTGTGAGCTGTATAAGGGGGTCACATGGGAAAGAACTGCAGATGGTCTCTAGCAGCTGACAGTGGTCCCCAACCAACAGCTAGAAGGAAAATGGGTACCTAGAGCCCTGCAACCATGAGGAAATGAATTCTGCCTATAATCAGTGGGTTTGGAAGAAGACTGCAAACCCAGATGAAAATGCTGACATGACTGACACCTTCATTTCAGCCTGGTGAGACTCTGAACAGGGAATCCTGTCACACCATGCCAGATACTTGACCTACAAAGAATGTGAGGTAACAAATTTCTGTTGTTTTAAGCCACTATATTTGTAGCAATTTGTCACACAGCAATAGAAAAATAATACAATTGGAAAGAAAGCATGTGACCTTTGTATCTGGAAGACTTTTTCATACTTATAATTTTCATCCCAGACATTTTGGAGACACACTATTGAGGACTTGGCACCATATTAGTTTTTCTCTGGTAATGCTTTAGATACAAGATTCAATATTAACTGGTCATACCTCGTATTTAAAGACTTTGTGACCGAGAAAAAAATTTTAATAGAACCAGAGTTCCCCCAAGAGTATCCATATACTCTGTCAATGCAAGTTCTTTAGTGAAAGGAGCCTGTTTCCTCTCAAACCATCATGTTTCTTATTTAGAAGAGTCTAAACAAACACTTCATGAAGCCCACTGCCAGGGTTTTGTTTTGCTGGAAGCACACACTAGACTGAGAGTGTAAATGATTGCACTCTCTGGGATGGTATAATTCACAGAAGGAAGGAGAGGAAAATGCAGCTTTGCATCAGCCCACATCACATTTGTGAAAGTCACAAAAAGGGTAAGGTTTCAGCTCACATGGTTAATACTGCTTTGTTAAAAAGGCTATTCCATCAGACTCCCACACAGGAATCCCAAGAGGAAGTCTGATGTTGGCAAACATACAAAGTCACACAACACTGTGTTTTCATGTAATGAGTACCAATGCAGATAAAGACATTATAACAATCTCTGTGAAAATGAAACTAGAGATAGACTGTTGTTTAAAAGTACAACGAAATTGCCTTAAAGGCAAGCCCTACTACTGTACGTGAAGCATCCCAAATAGAGTTGTCACCTAAGTAAGCATTTATGTGTGTTCAGCCAGGAAGGCTGCCTGTCACTTGTCATCAGGTCATGCTTCATTGAAGAATTTGGGGTGGAGGGGAGCTTCTTGTTCTGTGGTGGTCTATTTAGGTTTCTGGTTTTTTTTACACATCAACTAAATAACATTTATAATGCATCTGTGTTTTGTTTTGCTTTATAGTGAAAGCATCCGCTTTTTAATAACACCTTCATTGAGATAAAGTTAAAATATCATACAATCCATCCTTTTAAAGTATAAATTCAATGGCATTTGTATATTCATAGAGCTGTACGATCATCCCCACTGTCTAATTTTAGAACGTTTTCATCACCCCATAAAGAAAGCCTGTCCCCACCCACGCCTTAGTAGTCACTCCCCACTCCCTCCTCCTCCCAGCCCCTGGCAACCTGTAATCTACTTTCTGTCTCCATAGATCTACCTATGCTGGATATTTCATATAAATAACCCTATCATAAAATACGTGACCTTTTGTGTCTAATTTCTTAGTATATTTTCAAGGTTCATCAATGTCATAGCATAGATCAGTACTTTATTCCATCTTAAGACCCATTGCATGGATACACGGCATTTTGTTTAACTATTCATCCATGTATGGACATTTAGGTTGCTTCTACTTTTTGGCTGTGATGAATAATGCTGCTAAAAGCATTCATGTACAAGTTTTTGTGTTGACCTATGTTTTCATTTTTCATGGGAGTAGAACTGTTTGGATCATATGGTAATTTCCTGTTTAGCATTTTGAGGAACTGCATGACTGTTTTCCAGATTAGTTGCACCATTTAAAAATCTGACCAATTTATCTGTCTTCTTTCTAGACATTCTAGAGGGTATGAAGTATTGCCTATTATGATTTTAACTTACACTATAATTATCAGTGATGTTGAGGACCTTTTCATATGCTTACTGGATATTTGAATCTTCTTTGACTTAATGTCTATTCCAATTACTTGCCCATTTTTTAATTGGGTTACTTGTCTTTCCACAGTCGAGGTGTATGAGTTCTTTATATATTCTGCACATAAGTCCTTTATGAGATACATATAATTTTCAAATATGCTTTCTCATTCTGTGGGGCTGCTTTTTTATTTCCTTGATGCACACAAATTTTTATTTTGATGATATACAATTTATTTCTTTCTGTTGTTGTTATTGCTTGTGCTTTTGGTGTCATATAAAAGAAACCACTGACTAATCCAAAGTCATGAGGATTCCTGCCTAGGAAATTTCATAGGTTTAACGTTTATATTTAGGTCTATGGTTCACTTTTTGCTTATTTTTGTATGTGATATGTAAAATAGGGGTACATTTTCAGTCTTTTGCATGAGGATACCCACTTGTCCCAGTGCTACTTGTTGAAAAGACTATTCTCTACCATTGATTATCTTGGCACCCCTATCAAAAATCAATTGAGTATAAATGTATGGACTTATTTCTGGACTCTAAATTGCATTCCATTGATGAATATGTATATCCTTATGCCAGTACCACACTGTCTTGATTACACTATCTTTGTAGTGAGTTTTGAATAGGGAAATGTGAGTGCTCCAAGTTTGTTCTTTTTCAAGATTGTCTTGGCTATTCTGGGTTCCTTGCATTTCCATATGAATTTTAGGATCAACTTCTCAATTTTTGCAAAAATTGCAGCTGAGATTCAGATAAAAGTTGCATTAACTCTGTAGTGCAATTTGGGGAGTATTGTCATCTTAACAATATAAATCTTCTAATCCATGAACATAAGAAGTCTTTCCACGTACTAGGTCTTCTTTAATTTCTTTTAATGATGTTTTATAGTTTTCAGTGTACCTATATGTTAAACTTACTATAAAATATTGTATCCTTTTTTATTATTGTAAGTGAAATTATTCTCTTAATTTCATTTTCTCATTGTTCACTGCTAACGAGAGCAATGTGTGTTTAGGACAATATGACTGGTGAATTCTTGGACACTATAGCCACATTGAAGACATTCTTCACAGCTCTATCAGTAGTTGTGTTATACTTGTAAAGAATTTTGTATCTTTCTATCTCTGTTTGTCATATAAAACACCTCTGGGTTGTTAACTAGTAGGGACGTTTTCTTAAAAGTATATATATAAATTTAGTTGCAACTATCTATAGTTTACATTTGGATAACAAAGATTTATTGATGATTTTTTTTATATGCCAGGCACTTCTGTAGGTGCCTGAAATACCTAAGTGCTTGAGATACATTGGTGAACAAACCAGCAAAGATCCATGCCTCAAAACCGTTTTTATGCCCAGCACTGGTTCAGAGTTTGAAGAAGAAAAATAATTGTTAGAAATTTTATCTTGTCCTTGAGAAATCTGCGATGTGGTTAAGATACTGAACAAAGTAATAGGCTGATATTTGCCATGTACATAATTGCATTATGCATTAACTCATTCCAAGTATATTTACTAAGGAGTAAGATCCAGAACCCATGCTAAGTGCTGATTAAGACATGGCCCAGACCTCAAATGGCTTACATTTTAAAGTCAGAGCTATATGGTCAAGGTAATGCTAGTAGATGATACAGGATAAGCCACAAATAAAATGCCAAACAGTTTTGGAGATGAGAGCTCACATCCAGCTATACTCATAGAGGTAGTGAAATTTAATTTGAGATTATATGATTCAGATTTGGGTAAGTGAGTATTATGAGGTGAAGCTGCATTATAAATAGGAAATATACATATATATGTATATATTTCCCCCTATATTAGACTACTTGTGTAGTCTAATTTAATCCGATATGAAGAGATGAAGGAGGAAAAGAGGAAAGAAACAGAATAGGATTAGAAAAACCAAGAGGAAAGAAAAAGAAGAGGTTAAGGAAAAGGAAATGATGGAGACACATGAAAGGGAAGAAATTAGTGGGGAAGGAACTGAAGGAGAAGGGAAGGACTAAAATTTTTTTAGAATATTCTACATGGAAGATGCCGAACTGGGCATTCTACATGAATTGCCTCATTTTTTGTTCATAAATGTCCAATAAAGAAGGCATTGTTATAATCTTCAGTTTAGAGATAAGGTAACTAAGGCCTAGATAAGTTAACATGTAACTTACTCAAAGTCTTATATTTGGTAAATTAAAAAGGCAGAATTCGTCTGTGAATTTGTCTACTCGTTTATACTTTCTTTGGGTAGAAAGATCACTGAAGGTTAGAGTTAAAACAAGAAGGAAAATAATCTTACGAAATCTTGGGCAGTCCTTACCAATCATGTTAAATTCAGAAGCCAGTGAATGAGATCACAAAATGAAGCACTTATTTCTCATTCTTCTACTCTCAGCACCTAGTTCAGTGCCAAATACAATGTGAAGATCTAGTTATACTTGAAAACCAAGGATACTTTGAAAAATATTAGAAAAATTATAAAGATCATGGAGTAGCGTCACAGAAACCAACAGAGCCTCAAAGATGGTGAATTACACCTAATGCCAGAGAGACTGCAAGAAAAATAAAATTAATGAAAGATGGCTAAATTCAACAATTAAAAGCTTTTTTAGTCTCTTACCGGTGTCATTATTGATTTATTTTTGTTTTTCTTTAACCAATTTAATTGAAGGATAATTTATATACAAAGCTAGATCTCGCTAGAGGGTGCATTTTGATGAATTTTGAACAGTTGTATACTGTATAAGCCATCATAATCATGATACAGAAAAGCTCCATCACCTCCCAAACACTCCTTACATAATGATGTCTTTTAATGATCATATTTCTTAGTTTTAACATACTTCAGTTTTGATGAACAGAGTTTCTCTTCATGAGCAGAATTTCTTAGTTTTAATGTAGTCCAATGCGCCAATTTTTTCCTTTATAGTTCAGTGGATCTTGTGTTGTATTTAAGAAATCTTTTCATATCCCAAATTCAGAAGAAATTCTCATTTATTTTTAGAAGCTTTGTTGTTTTGATATTCACAACAATAACGTGGAATCCAACTATACATCAGCTATAGAAACTGAGTAAAAATAAAACGTGTACACCTATTAAAGTGTCTAAAATTAAAACAATTGATTGTACCAAGCATTGGTGACCATATAGAGCAACTTTCATACATTATGGATAAAAATGTAAATAACCCCCATAACAACTCTGGACTGCAGTTTGCAGTTTATCAGATAGTTAAATATACACCTACCATTTGTCCTAGCCATTCCCTCCCAGGTATTTACCTAAGAGAAATAAAATTTCATTTCTTGACAAAAATCTTACACATGAATGCTTATAGCAGCTTTAATCATAATACCCAACCACTGGAAATGACTTGAATGTTCATCAGCATATGGACAAACGAATCTGGTCTATCCATAAAATGGAATATTATTCAGAAGTAAAATGGAAATAGCTTCCCACTGAATGAATCTTAAGATAATTATGTTGTGACAGAAGCCAGATACAAAAAGTACACTTGCTGTGTGATTCAATTTATATATAAAACAAGACTGTTTAATGAAACCTCTAGTAATAGAAAGCAGATCAGCTGTTGTTTGGAGATGGCGTAAGGAGGTTGGAAGGAAAGAATTATAGAGGAACACTAGGAAACTTTCGGGAGTGTTGAATATGTTCACTATCTTGCTTGTGGTGACAGTTTTATTAATGTATTAGTATGTTAAAACTCATCAAATTGTATCTTGAAAACATATGCAGTTTATAGTATGTCAATTATGCCCTAATAAAGGTGATAACATAATTGTGTATAGTCACAGAATAGAACATAAAACAGAAATGAAAATTTAAAAACTACAGCTCTCTGTGGCAACATAGGTAATTCTTAAAGCATGAAAGCAAAAGAAGCCAGACAATAAAAAATACATAGTCTGACTCCATTTAATATAGAGTTCAAAAGCAAGCAAAACTAATCTACAGCATGAAAAGTTACAACAGTGAAAAATCTTGGGAAGAAAAGAAGAAGTAGAATTTGGGAAAGAGCATGAGGGGAGCCTCTCAGGAGATGAAAACACTCTACTTCTTGAATGCAGTGGTACTTACAGGGGTGTTTATTTTATAATAACTCATTGAGTTGAATGTTTATGTTTGCTTTGCACACTTTAGTCCATTATACTTCAATTACATTTTTTTAAAAAATATATAACACACAAAAAAATTAAAAAAGAAGCTATGGGTGAGCTTTGATAAGACTATTTCAACAGAGTGACATGAATGATGGTTACATCAAAAGGAGTAAGGCAGTAGTCAATTGTAAATGGCAAATGTAAGTAACTGTTTCAAGAAGTACCTGAAATAAAACAGCAAAATATGGGACAAGAGTCAAGGATATAATAGCACTGAAAAAATTAATAGTAAGTAAGTACTAGTACTAGAGATTCCAAGACTACATGATATAGTGGTTAACAGCACGTAGTACATGGCAATCAGGCATTCTTCACTTCAAATCCAGGCTCTATGTCTTACTAGGTAAGAGTTGGGGAAGCTATTGAACTCATTTTTCTTCAAATATACAGTGAAATGAATAGTACTTAATTCTCACAACGGCTGTGAGGATTAAATGAGACAGTATAAATAGTTTAGCATGTTAGATATTTAACACAGTATCTACTAAGCTCTTAAAAAGCATCAGAAATTATTTGATAATAATGAAAAGTATCTGTAGTTGGAGAAAAAAGGTCACAGCAAAGGAATCATGGGGGTTTTAGGTTTGATCCTGCCAGAAGGCTGCTACTGGGAGACAGAGTAACTAGTACAGATGGTGTCTTCATGAAGGTCTGCAATGACAAACTAAGAGACTGTAAGGGCTTCACATGTGGCTAGTTTCTCTCTCAAAAATGTTGAGGGGCAGGAGGTTAAGGCACTAAACTGAAAACCTCTTGAGGGAAGATCTGAATCTTTCCATTCTTCCCCATTTTTAACGGAAGACTCATAAGGCTCTTGGATGAAAGCTCTGGGTTGCCACACACTAGGATATGGGATAAAGAGAAGCATACTGGGTCTTATCGAAACTGGAACTCATTTCAGACCCAGTTTAATCCCCAACTGAATCCCTGATAGCATTCATTCTGATAAAAAAAAAAGCTATACTGGAAAGATAAAAACTGAGAGTTTTCCAATTTTATGCAAAAAAACCCAAAGTTTACAGATCAATAGTGCACTCTGAAAATGAAAAAAAAAAGAATAAAATGTAAGTATACATTTAGATATGTTGTATTAAAAACATGAAGCATATAAAGACAATATTAAAAACTACCACAGAAAAGGCATATTTCCAATGAAGAACTGATAAGCTAACAGCAACCTAACAGCAGTAACAGATGTCTGAAAGCAAGAATCATTTTCAAGTGCAGAGGGAAGAATATGACAGCTTAGATAGAAGAAGACCTAAGACATAAGTAAGAGATTTTAAGACACACAAAGACTAAGAATTATGAAGCAGAAATACAAATTAAAATATATTGTTTTCATATATACTTACAACATTGAAAAAAATTACCATATCCTAGGTCACAAAGGAAGTTTTAATAGATTTTATAGAGTGGATGCCATAGAAATCATCATTTATCATAAGGCAATTTAAACAACAATAAACAACACATACTTGAAAGTACTCTTTATATTTCAAAAGTTAAATGAATTCTTAAATGCCTTATAATCGTAATGAGAAAATTATAATGAAAATTTCTAAATGTTTACAAAGCTTGTAGGATGCAACTGAAGCAAAGCTATGATGGAAAGATCTTAGACAAATACATTTACTTGAAAAATTAGAAATATTTAAATTGAATGAGTTCATTGTTCAATTTAGGGGATTAGAAATTTAACTTAAAAACTAAACATAAATAATAGAGAAATAATGAAAAAATGAAATAGGAACACAGATTTCAAAAAAAGCAAAACAAAAATCAAATAATTTCACATACCAAAAACTATTCCCTTGAGGAATTTCATAAATACAAAGGGCACAACCCTTAAAAGAATAGGATGATAAACTCAACTAAGTGAATACTAAATTTTTCTATTAAATAATGGCATCACAAACAAAGTTTAAAGCTAGTTATTGACTGGGAGAAAATATTTGCAAGATGTATAACTGATTATAAAGGTTTAGAATACAGAATAAATAAATGTATGTATCAATAGGAAAATTACTTCCCATGTTTTAAAATGTCCAAAGCTCAAGCAATTACACAGAATTGACAGAAAAAGAAAATATACTTTACCTCACTAATAACCTGTGAAATACAAATTAAAATAACTAAGAGCTACTGTTTCACTTATTGAAATAGCAAAAAAAAAAAAAAAAAAAAATTTAAATCTAATAAAATCACTCCATGAAAGCAGCGATCTTTTTCTTTTTCCCTTACTGCATCTTCAGTACCTAGGACAGTGCCTAGCTCAGGGGAGCCACTTGATAAAGATTTCTTAAATGATTAAATACTCAGTATTGTAACTGTTTTCTAAGGGGAAAACAAACTGGCTTTTATTTAAGTAGTCTAAAAATTGATGCAATTCCATTGGAGAACAATCTAATGAAGCTGGAAGGTGTGTGCATGCCATTTAGCCCAGCTTACCCACTTCTAGTTACACACCCTGAAGGTATTCTTCCTTGTATGTTGAAGAATATTCACTGCAACATTGCCTTTAATTTGAGATTAAATTTGAGATTAAAAACTCTTAATTTCCTTCAAAAAGGGATTGGTTAAATAATTATAGAAGATCATAGTATGGAATGTTATGCAATAATTAAGATGAATGAAACAAAGCTATATGCAACAACACGGAATATCCTAAGTATAAAAGTAAAAAAAAAAAATCAATTTAAAAAACCGTGTATCCAGCATGATACCATTTACATAACACAGAAACAGTACCACATATTGTTTAATGAAACACATAAACATTTTATATGTAATAAAGTATGCATGGGGATTTTATTTGCCAGGTCCAGCATAGTCATTACTTTTGCTAGGGGAGGTGAGAAAAGATTGGAGAGAACACTGAGCTCTTCCATGGTACGTGTCATTGATGTTTTATTTAGATGAAAGATCTGAGACAAATATGATGAAATGCTAAAATTAGCTGAAGTTGCTTGGATAATAAATACATCAATGTTGTTTAAATTATCTTTATATTTTGTGTGTGTGTTTCAAATACCTTTTACTTAAACTAAAGGAATAGGGAAAAAAAGATACAAGAAAAAGTCTACCTTTGCCCTGAGCTAGGTGAGTACAGTGTGTCTGTGATGTGGGGAGCCATGTCTGCTGAGGGATAGAGAGCTTGCAGAGCAAGTGGGCTAGATGAGGGCAGTAATATACAGCCCATAACCTCTGAGAATAAGGTAAGAATTGTGGTTAATAGTATATGAAACACCCTAAGTTATACAGACCAGCATATGAAATGCATAACCACGGCAGCCATGGAATTCATAAAAAGGGTACAAGATCTGGAGATTGGATTAGGATGCCATGTACCAAAAACAAACAAAAACAAAATCTCTGGTTACTAGTAACTTCAACACGTATTTACTGACAAATTGTAAAAGTTTCCAAAATAAGGCTAACCCTGGTAGTGCTATCTTGAAGCTGAAAACTAATAAATCTGACTACTACCAGAGAAAGTATGATGTCACTTAGGACCCAAACAGGATCTTGTATAGGGCCACACTGAATGCCAAGGACAGAGTCAGCACAAGCATCCAGTCTTTTCAAGCCCTTTCCTCCCTACACAGGGAAATCTGTGCATCTGCAGCCAAATGAAGATTTAAGCTCTGGCAGCCTTGGCTCTGCCCCCATCAAACTAGAGCTCACTGAACTGTTTGATCATAAGTAGCTTCTTTGATTTTTAAACTGGTTAAATATGATGAAACTCTGTGCAGCAACTTGCAAATGAACCCCCCAGAAAGACAAAGGCCTTTGAAATGGACATTTCAAATGAGCTAAGTAGGCAGAGAAGCCTGCAAGTAATTCTTCATATTTCATGGGGACTTGGCTTTTCATGAATTCAACTCAGTGTCATCGTTCATACATATTACAGTGTCGGTTCATTAAAATTCTTGATGCAGTGCTGAACCTGGTCAGACTGAAATGGGGCTGACAAACCTCATGTCTGCCGCACAGATAACCAGACCTTATGAAGGTGAAATTAGTTTTCAGGAGCTGTACTGCTCACTTGATTGATTCCGTCTTAGAAGTCATATGACTTAATGTTTCCTGCTTGGGCTGCCTCTGTCATGCAAACATGACCTGATAACACATTGTCAGGAGTGCTCCAGAGAGCTAACAGCAATCTAACATCTTTCTACTGAGTGTGAAGTTCCATCTGAAATGTGCATATTTGATAAGCAGCTCGTCTTCTCTCTGTCCTTTTCATTTTCAGAAAGTTAATCTTCTCTGCTCTAGTGAGTGCAGTGGGGAGATGAGGTGGGCAGACACGCGGCAGGTGGCCCCAAACTCTGGCAAGTCAGGGAAGCTTACTGTCTGGAGGCCATCCTATCTGGACATCACTTCCAAGAAGCAGCCAGGCAAGGAGTGACAACACAGGTCCACTGTCATGTTCAGAAGGATAGCATTTTCATTTCAGAAGGACTCAGGGGAAGAAAATGAAATAAGGGCGTTTCATTCCTGAGTGTTATTTGACTTTGTTGTCACAGATTCATTTAACCATCTCTCCACCATGGCAAAAATCTGTATTGTATATTCAGGCTAAAATATACAATGTATTCTTCTGAATAGGAGGTGGCTGACCTCACAGAATTTTAATGCTGGAATTCATATAGAAGCCTCCTTTTATATCCCATTTCATAGATGAGCAAATCTAAGCTCAGAAAGGCTTAGTGGTTCATCCAGTCACACAACTATGTTAGTGGTAGATCCAGGACTAGGGCTCAGATCTCCAGATTCAGCTTCATTCTGCTGGCACTCCATTGCACTGACCCTCACCAGAAATCTGACATGAGCTTCAAAGTGATTCTAAGCAGACAGTCACATTTGGATCCAGGGTAACAGCTTCTCATTCCTGATCGAGGCTTCAAATTTTCTCACATAATAACATCATTTTACACTAAACTTTACACATTACAAAGTGCAACCACAGACATTACCTCATTGTCTTTCACAAAGAAATGTTATGTGACACAGCAAGCAAAGCATGGTTCTCATTTCACCAGTAAAGAAACTGAGAACGACAGAAGTACCTGCATTGTCACTCGTTGGCTAGTTGCCTCTTGGAAGTGATATCCAGACACACTGGCTTCTAGACATTAAGCTCTCCCTCAGAGTTTGGGGCCACCTGCAGCATGTCTGCCCAACTCATTACCCCACTGCACTCATTTGCTCAAGGTCAACTAGAAGGTACTTGAAGGAGTTGGATGGAGATAACCAAAGAAGAGATAGACATAGGAATCCAAGAATCAGAATATCCAACACTGAAGAGTGGCCAAGTGTCAGCTATGCTACCAAACTGGAGAGCAACCAAGCCAGACAAAACCAAGAGGACAGGTGGCTCCAGAAAGAAGTCTCCAAGAAAATAATAAAACCAAAATGATGAATTATCTGATATATTTGATCACTGATAAAAGAATATGTATTTGTGGCCAACAGATCTGAAGGAGAATTTTGAAAAAAAGAAAAAGGTACATAGAAAGATAAGTGAATTTTAAAAAGAGACAGTAATTGTCCCCAGGAAAAATTCAAAAGGAAGCATTGTTCTGATTGACTTCTTAGTTTAATTAAATAACACTAAAAAGTCATAATAATTTGATCACTGAGTTTAGATTAACCAAGAGATGTAATATAAATACACCGAGAGGATACTGGAAGGTGTAGTTGTAGCAGAGATGGGAATATATGAGAGCCAAATTCTCATTTCCATAAAAGGAACTCAATAAACGATATTTAAAGTTGATAAACCTGTTAGTTTTTGCTGCACAGCAAACAACTACAAATGTTAATGGCTCAAAACAAGAAGCGTTTTATGTGCTCAAGATACTGAGGGGTAATAATTTAGGCTGTGCTTAAATGGGATGATTTATCCCTATTCCATCTGATGTCAGCTAGGCTCATTCATCTGTCTGTGGTCCGCTGAAAGCCGATGGCTTCATGCATGTATGTACTTGGAAGTTGGCTGGCTGTCATCTGGGTCAATGGAAGCAACTGGGCAAGCCTGGGCTTGTATACATGGTGGTAGCCACAGGATTCTCAAGTGCAGTAATGAAACAAACCCCAATTTCAAGCCTCTGCTTGCATCATGTTTGCTAACGTCACATTGGCCAAAACGAGACACACAGCCAAGTCCAGATTCAAAGGGTACAGAAATACATGCTACCTCTTCAGGAAGAAGCTATCAAATTACACTGAAAAATTGATTAAGTTCAAGGGTAGAATGAATTTGTGGCCATTTCTGAAATCTGCCACAACAGAAACTGAATAGATAACTTTATTTTAAATATGAACTGAAAAACTAGAATTAAGCAGTTCTACTGTACAAATCACAAATACATACCAACAGGACAACTTGAGACAGAATGGCTACTTTAATATTACTTGAGTGAATACATGTAGTCAGGATGAAATTTCCAATGATGATATTTGACAGAATTTCAAAAAGCCCTGCATTTAAAACTACTCAGAAAACAAGATAATGTGCTCCAGAAATCATGTTAGGTAACACAGAACATGGATCTAGGAAATTCCAGTGACAGTTGCTATGGACTGAATATGACCCTAAGAATTCATATGTTGAAACTCTAATCCTCAATGTGATAGTATTTAGAGATGAGGTCTTTGGGAGGTAATTAGGTCATGAGGATGGAGCCCTCCTGATGGGATTAGTGGTCTTCTAAGAGATAAGTGAGAGCTTGAGTTCTTTTTCTCTCACTGCCAAGTGAGGATACAAGGAGAAGGCTGTCTACAAACCAGGAAGAGTGCTCTCAAGAACTGAACTGGCCAGCACCTTAAGCTTGGATGTCTCAGCCTCCAGAGCTTTGAGAAATAAGTATTTGTTGTCCACGTCACCCAGTCCATAGTAATTTGTTATAGCAGCCCAAGATGACTGAGACAATAGTTCAACTATTTCAGGAAATACGTGTTTAGAAAAATCAGTATTTATTAATTAGTATGTTATTTTACGTGATTTAAACATGTATCTTAAATAAATTATAAATTAAATATCACCATTAGGCATTAAGTATCTACAGGTAATAAATTTGACCAAAACCTTTTACTTTAATCTCCTATTGAAAAAGTGTTAACTGCCTTCTATTTGGTGGTATTTGGGTTTTCGGATGCATTATACATATACATACCAAAATATTAATAGAAGTTATTTCTTGGTAACCAAACTGTCAAGAACTTTAGAAATCTTTCATTGGGATTATCTCGTTTTCTAAAGTAAATACATATTATGACTTTAACAGTGGTAACCAATGCTCACTGTACCAGCTTCAGGTCCTTAGTTCAAACCCCAAGCTTCCATGCCAGAGAAGATTTTTCCCTAATTTCCTCAGTCTCCAACATCACTAAGATCATCACCATCTCATCAGATTATTTCAGGTCACCTTTGTTCTGTCAGTTTTCCTAAAGATACTGAAGGGAGGCACTGGCGGTGGCTGAAGGGTGATGTGTGTTGATTAGTTATCGTGAGTAGTGATTACTGACTCCTAGGTGTCAGCCCTGGAAGCGCTTGGTGTAGACAGAAGGAAGAAAGCCCTACTCGTGTAAGATGAAGCTATCTACTGTCTCACACCGGGTCCTGGCAAAGTGAAGTGTCCTCTCACATGAAGACTGAGTGTTTGAGGTTAGTTACTGAGGATCAAACAGTGCCCCTTGTGGAGATTCTTCAAACAAACCAGAGAAAAAATTAGGTATGAAGGTCATGAAACATTTGCGTGTTCTGCTTGTGGCAGTGGTTAAAATTCCTAAAACTGAACACAAACACAAAAACTCAATTTTCCTATAGGATCATTTAAAAATAAAATTTAAACAACATATTTGTCATAGAAAAAACTAGGCCCACATTCCTCTAGGATAGTAAAGGCTCAACGTCTTTAAAACCAATACAAAGAGGAACTGTCTGATTTTCACTCCCTGGGAAGAATGTTTGTATTACATCCTGAATAAGATATCCTCCCTTTAGAATAGACCGAAGTGCCACAAACAACAAAAATCATAAAGCCACTGAATATCCATATCAAAAGAAAACGAACATCCCTATCTTACTGCCTATAAAATAATGTTAATTTTTAAATTCATTCCATTATTCCCATTGGAATATCAATTTCCTGAATTTTGCCTTTTTAAAATACAACTCCATTAGCAACCAACATCATACCCCACACCGAGCTCATTGTTTAGCACACAGTAAGCAGGCAGCAAATATGTTAAATTAATTAATAATTTATATTTGTTCCCAAATTGTCATATTCTGATGAAGTCAACACACTAAAATTTCTCTATCAATCACCCAATAAATTACTTATCACTAGTGTCATCAGTGACCCTGTGGAGCAAAGGCAAGCAAAACAAGTCCACAATTGTGTGCATTCAGTAGCCTCTACCCATTCATCTTCACATATATTGGGTATGGGCTGGTGTCTGGTTCTACCGCTCCAGCCTCTTGGAAGAGAGATAAAAGGTTCGTGTATCAAAGAGAGCATAGCGACATTACGGGCTGTGTTTAAGAATTCTGAACATTTCACATTTCACAGTCTGGACAAAGGAAGTGGAAAATAATATCTTAATTACCAAACACCTGTCTTTTTCTCTTGCTTCTTCTCCAGTGTCACCAGTTCACAAAACCCAAATCTACTAATATTATTTAGCATCACTCAGGATGCTTTGTTTTTATCAGAGCACCAAGCTTACCTCCAGAGAGGAAAACAGGAGAAGCCATTCTTCAATGTAGTCACATCTCAGAGGACAGAAACCTGAAATGGACACAAACTTTATAACCTAATCCACAACTGCAAGAACTCTGAACTCTGACTATTTTACTTCTTTCCCTTTCAGCTTAGGGAATATCATGTTGCTGACTTAAGGTGAGAAGTGATGAACGAGTGGTCCTGGTTAGTCCAGAGCCTCATCAGCCCTTCCCAGGGCAAACTGCTTCTTGCTTGTCCGGAACCAAGCCTAGGCTGCAGCCACTGGCAGAAGATTTTTATTACAGGTAAGGCAATCAGTGGAATGGGGTTGAAATCTCCAAACAGTTTTTCCATCTGTGACATCAGTTCTATTTGGGAGCAGAGGTGATAGGCCTGTGTGTTTGCCTGAGTGTTTGCTCTGATTCACGGAGCACAGGCATTCCCAGTGTATCACCCCGCCTACTCACCACGCACTTTCAGCTTGCTGAGGTTCATGTCATAAATGCAACTATAAACCTGGCCATGTTTATTGTGTGTCCCAATTCCCTTCTCTTTTTAACAAGAGAAACTGTCCTTTATTGGTCCCTCTTCCCTAACACATTTGAGAAATTTCCTCTAGGTTTGAAGCATTCATTCATTTTCCTTTGAAATCCTCTAGATGCATTTTTCAGATCAGCCACTAGATGCCCAGATGCCAAAATAAAACTCTCGCAGGTTTTCTGAGGAAAATAATGGTTTTGCAATTTAACAAAAGTGGATTTTTCTCAACCATGTTATCCAGAGGCCTGGGCAAAGTTTTCAGGTACTTAAGGAGTTTGTTTGTTTGTTTTTTAATGTACTGAGCAATGTAATTATATAGATTAGGGGGAAAGTTCTCAAACCAAGAATTATCAGAAATAAAAAATCCCAGGAGCTGACTACTGTCACTGACTTCATTGACAATATAGAGCTAGAAAAAACTGCCTTAGAACCCAGGGCCCAAGTCTCAATTTTCACCTTCATGAAAAATTTTCCACCTGCCACACTCCCTGGCTTACCTGTAACAACACCTAGAACACCAGGGTCTGAACTCTAGCAGAAATCAAGGTGGGAAACCAGGACCTCGAATCTCCCTAACACAGGTAGTTAATATCATAATTTCATTGTCAGCGTCCTTTTTTATTGGCATTTTCTGCTTTTGTTCTTTTGCAGGATAAATGAGTTCCACTCTGGCTAGATTTTATGTGGGACACCGTCAATCTACCATGCATCTAGACACCAGTGATGGGCTGCAAAAAACCTCGGAATCACAGCCTCAGAAGTGCTAGTGAAGGAACAGGGTTGGATTTGCCTGATGCATCGAGGTGACTTGGAAAGGGAGAGAGAGAACTAAGCACACTATAAAATTTTCAACAAAGCTTTAATGATGGTTCAAAACAATGGAAGAAAAACACTGTGCAGATAAATTAAAATCACCCAACCAGCCTCAGGCCCATCCTGGCTAAAATGAACCATCTGAATAAGATATTTCCTGCCTCACTCACAGCCTACCTCCACGTGGCCCGGGGCATCTCACCTTTTGCCAGGGTTAAGTCTCAACACTTTGTGGTCCAGGTCAAATTTCCTCCTTGGTCTTAGGGAAAGGAGGAAGCTGTTTAACCCCTTCCTGCTAAGACTGCTTCTGCCAGACTTCCTTTCTGGCTCCGGAGAATTTGGGGTGACTGTCAGGTACAGGTGACCTACACATCACCCCAGGTTCTGATCTAGCTATATGGCTACAAGCCATCAAAAAATGAGTCGAGATACTTAGATTTTTCCACTGTCGCCTTGGCAAGAAAGAAAGAACTTGGCAAGTGAAAGCTGAGCACCAGCAAGATGTGTGAATTCCAAAGTAGCGAGCGCCCCATCACGGAAAGTGTTCACGATGAGGCAGTGTAGCCCCTGCCCAGGCTGCTGAGGAAGTGGTTCCTGAATTGGGGGAATGATTAGCCCCCGAGACCTCATTTAGTATTTCCCCTCCGTGTCTATGTTTCTGTTATTTTTGCAGACCACATTCTGAGAAGTGAAAAGGGCAGGTCCAGAGTTTGGAAGCCATAAAGAGTAATGATATACAAAAAAAAAAAAAAAGAGGGAGAGAGAGAGAGATTTTTCCCCAAGATGGCAAGTGGTTGTACAAGGTTACTAAGGTTAACTAGTTCCCTAACAAGTTCCTATATAAGCCTGAAAAACATTTGCTTTAAAAAACACCTGGGGAGAATGACACCACATTTTCTTTAGTAACTGTTCCTATACAGAGCAATGCTTCCTATCAAATATTGACACTTAAGTCATCCAGACAATTCTAGAATCACTTATTTTAAGAATTAAGTAAATTGCCTGACTGGGAAAGGGAAACTTAAGTCAAGCTTCTTGCTGGCGAATGCTAAACCAGGCGTCTGACAATGCTGACCCTACTATTCAAATATTCTGTGTCTTCTAGAAATGCAATCCATATATTCCCACCACATGTCAAGGAGGAGCTTCTTCTGTGTCAGCAGAGGCAAAGGAATGTGTGGAGTTCCCTGTCATGTTGCAGAGGCAGAGGGTGGCCAAAAGGATAAGCCACCTGCACACATCCCTCCCTAGAACAAGAGACCTGGGCAGAATGCTTGTGCTACTTACTCAGTATCATATGTCAAGTAGTTGGAAGACCCTTTACACTCAGAGGGACTATGGAGATTTGTCCATTTACCAACCTATGGTGTTTGCTACATGTCATCCAAAGTCAAGGCTTATGGAAAAGCCACCTTCCCTGAGTGACATCCATCCAGAACAGGATCAAGGTCTGGGACTGGAGCCATGGTCACCCCAAGATTCATTCATGCCTCAACTGGCTACAAATTCCTCTCCAACAGACGGCTGTTTTTTTACAGCAGAAAATTTCAGCCATAAAATCTGCCTGCTCTTTCCTTCCCTATGAGAGTCTTATAAAATGCCCTATGGCCTGTGTATACAATTGAACTTTCACTCAAGTAAAAAATCATTATCACTATCCTCCTGAAAGGTATTCTGGGAGATTCTTGCCATCATGACGTTATCGTTTCTCCAACAACATATTTTCTCACAATCAAACACTGATATGAAGGAAGCCTCAATGAGAATGATGCTGGGGATAGCAGAATGATGCTGGCTCCCCTGTAATGTGTTCATTCGTTTACTTATTCCTCCATGCATTTGACCTTGACTTATCAAGCGCTGACTATGTGTGGGGCACAGTGTCAGTACAGAGATGAGCGAGGTCCACAGTCCCTACTTAGCATAGGACTTTGTGTAAACTCAGCCTAGCAAGTGGTACAGTGGAGTCAGGGACAGAGTATAATGGGAACAAGGAGCATGTGCAGAAAGAAATAGCCTGTCTCAGTCTGAGGAAGAACTGTCATTTTCAGCCTAAGAGATGAGCAGGGGGGGGGGGTGGAGAGCCAGAGTGACAAAGGCATGGAGGCCTGAGCCTGCCAGGCATTTGGTTTACGGAGAGGATGGGGGTGCAGGCGAAGGTGACAGAACCTGAAGCTAGACAGGCAGGCGGCAGTCAGAAACTGGAGAGTTTGCATGACTTTGCCCTAAAGTTCTGATGAATCACTGAAGAGTTTTAAGAAAGGGGGTGGATAGCATGATTAGATCTGTGTTCTAGAAAGATCACACACCGTGGCAGCCAGCACAATGCACCATAATGGGAAACGAGAAGATCAGAGGAAAGGAAAACTTCTCAAAGGCCCCAGCAAGGAAAATTCTAAGGCGATGGTAGTGAAGATGAAAAGGAGAATGAGTCAGAAGGCAGATTCACCTGTTTTAGTCGACCAAATAGATGTGGGGGTTCCGGAAGTAGGAGGAATCTGTTTATTTCTGGGTATCTGGTATAGTCCAGGATGTGGCCCTCACACTGAGATACACAAATACATACGTATATAAAATCACTATATTGCATACCTTAATATGTGTAACGTTATATGTCAATTGGATGTCAAAAAAAGCTGGAAAAATACTCAAAATATGCTCAGGTAGACACTAGTATGATTTCTATTGTTAGGACATAATACAGAATTGGGATTTACCCCTGGGGAAGAAATAAGCAACTGAGTAATTTTTAGTAGCGAGTGGTCATTCTGACAGCAGTAGGGAGAGTAAACTCTAGTTTGGTGAGAGAGAGCAGGCAGGGGCAGCTGGTGATAATCATGGGGGCTTTAGACACAGGAGTGGTGAGACTGAAGGTCTGCCTTGAAGGAAGCGCCTCAAGTTATCAGTCAGAAAGGAAACAGAAGAACCAAGAATGGCTCCTCATGATTTTGGGTTTGTTTTTTTGTTTTTTATATTATCCTGAGAAACCATGAGCCTTTTCAGTAAGATATTAATATAATGAATGCTAATGTTTATGAAGCATTATATATATGTATATATGTATTTTTTGACTCATTTCAATCTCACTTAACCCTGCAGGTTAGCATTTTTATTACTCCTAGTTCCTAGATAAAAAAACTTAGAGCAGTTAATAGCTAGTCACTAAATCAAAGAACATTCTTATACTTTATATCATTTTGATTTAAATTCTCACATCAACTCTACAATGTCTTTAATGCAGATATTATTATTCTTATTTCAGAATGAATCTAACTTGTCCTCAAATTGATTAGGACAATTAACCTGAAAATCAGTTGCAAAGATGAGATTGTAATTAGAGTTTCTTCAGTTCATATTGTTGTCTTTTCCAAGGGCTTTAGATACAACATTAGAATTGAGAGTTCTGTTTGAGTCTTATACATCCAGGTGGCAGCATCATGACTCAACGTAGCTTAAATGTGCACTAGAGTATCTTAATGCATGATTCCTGAAAGTTTAAGGGGATATCTGACAATACTGGTTGAATTTATGGTTGGTTGTCATGCATACGGAAGAGACAGGGCTAGCCAAACTCGATCCCCAATCACGTCTACGACACCCACAGGTTCTCAGTAGGAAGGAGTGCCTGACTGTGGAGCCTAGGCACGGGTAGCTTGTTTAATTCCAAATTCTCAGCCTTGGCAAGTAGCCTGGGCTAGGGACAAGCATTGACCTTATTTTTCCTTTTTTTAAACTTGAGAAAATAGTTCACACAATACCTTTCTAGCAATGCATCCCATCCTGATTGAGGGAGAAAATCATGGCTCTTTTGAAGTTTTTCTTCTAGGCAGGTTTCCTTTCCTGTTAAAAACAAAGAAACAACACAAATTTAATTTTAAAGAAGATGTGTCCAAAATTCTCTTTTAGGAATGAGGAAGTCCTATGTTACAGTTCCACGGCCGTGCAGTCCAGTTCTTGAGAATGTGAGCTTTCACTGCAGACCTGGATTTTAGTCCCAGCTTTGTCACTTGGCCAACTGGTTAACCTTTCAGAGGCTCAATTCCCTCGTGTTTAAAATGGGAAAACTAAAATTCAGCTATATTTTATAGCTGAATCTGCAACTAATGTCTTCTTTGTTTTGTAGCAATGAGCAAAAAAAAAAGGGAAAGGGGAGAAAAAGGGAGCCCAGACAGCAACTGAATGGAAACCTGCGCACCTACTTGGCGAGGAGGAGGTGCTATCACGAATCTATACAGAGTAAGTTTTAGTTAATGCTAATAAGCACATCTTGTTGGATTGACTTCTTGTTTATTAGCCAAAGATAATAATTGCATTTTAAACTAAAAGTGTATTACAACTGTCATTAGCCTTGTCAAACTGCTAAATTTGAAAAATGCTAATACAATTTTCACTTCAAAAATCACGTTATCTCCTTGATCCTTCCCCCACATCCTTTCTCTTTACTGCTGCTTGCTGAACGGCATACTACCTTTTTAATTCTGCATCTTTGTTTCATAGCACTCTCATTTGTATTCCTAAAATCAGATGTTCCTTTCACAGAACACAATATCCTAATTAAAATATTAAAAGATGCTTTTTGAATGAAGAGAATTCACACTGCCATAAAAAATGCTCGGAGTGATGCAGGATTTTTCCTTTTTATATTTCAATGATTCTCTCTAAATTATTTCTAGTTATGGAATTAACCCTCTTAGCCTTCAGGGTGCATTAAAACTGTGGAAGAGGAACAGGCAGCAAAATGAATTCAAGCAAAAAGAAAGTGTTGAAATCATAGTAAAATTCTGAAAAAATATTTTACATTTTTATTTTCTAATTAACCCCCACCAAGGTGTCTTATTGTTTTGATTGACTGTTTCATTTGGCCTCCTTCAATTTGCAGGGCAGGGCTAAGCACATTTTGGGTTCACAGCTCATTGTTTTTCTATTTGTGGAAATCCAGTCCCTTGTGTCATTTGACTTTCTTTCCTTTCTCCATTCTCCATTCTCATCCCACTCACTTTTACTGAGGTGTTTGAAATCCTTACAATTTTCTCTTAAATATCTTTTGTAATTATACATATTTTAAGTTAGCTAAATGATGCCTTATTCTGTTTCCTACTCTCGACTCAACACTATGACTTTGAGGTCTGGATATTATTGCTGAATGTATCTGTATATTCTAGATATATTTGTGAAACATTTGTAGACTTTTTTTTTATTCTGTATTTTACAATTACCTCTATTGTGTCATTTTATAAAAAGAAATTTGGTTTTTTTTTTTTTAAGTCTAAGTTATCCTTTGTCTTATTTAGTTAATACTTCCTTATATGGTTAGACCTCTGGGTCTTCTCACCCTAAAAGTTGACTGTGTGGCCTCAGCCAATCAGATATTTTCTATTTTCCTCTTCCTTGCTCTTTATTCTTTATCCTATAAAAGTTTCTTGCCTTCTACCCATTTTGCAGTTCTCCGCAATAAGACAGTCCACTTCATGAAATGTGAAATAAAATTTGTTTATATCATCTAAATTGTCTTCTTTAATGATTTTAACAGCAGAATGAAGTAAAAAGAAACAAATTTAGTTTAACGTGAATCTACTGTATATTATAGACATTACCTAGAACCTTTAAATGATTTCACCAAGTACTATCTTGTTAAATTTGAAAGAAATTTCAAGTCTGAGTAGAATGAATAAAACTTTTACTGAGGTCTAGAATCTCATAATGCCAATTAAAATAAAGTAAGATGAGAGAGCAAATCAAAAATACCTGTGGGGAAAAATATCTTTCTTGGTAGATTCTTCAATTTATTTGGACAAGGGTCAGGCAAAATATTAACCTGTAGTATGTGGGTTTTAATTTTGAGGTTTCAGATTCATTCAAAACCACAGTAATTTACAAGTAAGAGGAGGAAAATATATAATTCTTTTGATAATTAAAAATTTATGAAACAAAGTCAAGAAAAATACATAATTAGGCCTTCTAAACCAACTGGAGAAATTTAATTCATTATACTTCCTCAGACATTGAGCAACTTGTTATAAATCTGATATTAAATCAAAGAAAAAACAATAATATATTCCTTTATAATCTTAATCTCCTTCTTATACTCCCTTTTTTGGTTAATGTTACCAAGTCTATTTAGGGAACCAGACCAGAAATAAGGAAGCACTTCCATTTCCCAAATCATAAGTATCTTTTAAAATGCATATTTGAAATAGGTCCTTACTAAATCACACTTGTTAAACGAATGAATAAATAAATAGAAGTCCATCTAATTCTACTATTGGAACGAGATGAAGACCAGAGAAATAGTCTGTCATTTTTTTTAAATTGCCCCAAGAATTTGAGAATACATAGACCCACAAGAAAATACTTTCTTCCTCAGTTGAGTAATTAAATCAGGTAATGTATGTAAACCAACGACTACCTTGTCTGTGCGACATTCGACCTCCGTTCTCCCGCTGAATTTGGCGCCGAAAGCTCGGGATGGCGGCAGCTTGGGCAGCGGCGGCGGCGGGGGAACCGGCGGCGGCGGCAGCGGCGAGGGAAGCGGCGGCGGCGGCAGCAGCGGCGGCGGCCGCGGCCGCGGCAGAGGAAGCGGAGGCGGCGGCAGCGGCGAGGGAAGCGGCGGCCGCGGCAGAAGAAGCGGCGGCGGCGGCAGCGGCGAGGGAAGCAGCGGCGGCGGCAGCGGCGAGGGAAGCGGCGGCGGCGGCAGCGGCGAAGGAAGCGGCAGCGGCGGCAGCGGCGAAGGAAGCGGCAGCGGCGGCGGCCGCGGCAGAGGAAGCGGCGGCGGCGGCAGCAGCGGCGAGGGAAGCAGCGGCGGCGGCAGCGGCGAAGGAAGCGGCAGCGGCGGCGGCCGCGGCAGAGGAAGCGGCGGCGGCGGCAGCAGCGGCGAGGGAAGCGGCGGCGGCAGCAGCGGCGGCGGCGGCGAGGGAAGCGGCGGCGGTAGCGGCGGCGCCCGCGGCCGCGGCAGAGGAAGCGGCGGCGGCGGCAGCGGCGAGGGAAGCAGCGGCGGCGGCGTCGGCAGCAGCGGAGGCCGCGGCAGAGGAAGCGACGGCAGCGGCGAGGGAAGCAGCGGCGGCGGCAGCGGCAGCGGCGAGGGAAGCGGCGGCGGCGGCGGCAGTGGCGAGGGAAGCGGCGGCGGCAGCGGCGGCGCCCGCGGCCGCGGCAGAGGAAGCGGCGGCGGCGGCGGCAGCGGCGAGGGAAGCAGCGGCGGCGGCGGCGGCAGTAGCGGAGGCCGCGGCAGAGGAAGCGGCGGCCGCGGCAGAGGAAGCGGCGGCCGCGGCGAGGGAAGCGGCGGCGGCAGCGGCGAGGGAAGCGGCGGCGGCAGCGGCGGCGCCCGCGGCCGCGGCAGAGGAAGCGGCGGCGGCGGCAGCGGCGAGGGAAGCAGCGGCGGCGGCGGCGGCGGCAGCAGCAGCGGAGGCCGCGGCAGAGTAAGCGGCGGCCGCGGCCGCCTGAGCGCATGCGCGCGGATTCCCTCCCCCGCCATCGCGCCTGCGCAGTCGCGCCGCCACAGCTTCTGGAAATTTTCGTCTCACCTGCCGAGGGAGCGACGCCGGGCGGAGTTGAGGAGAATCCGTCCCCGCAGTGTGGAGGGCCGAAGCGGACAGGAACCGCTTCCCTTTGAAAAACGTCTCAGCAGAGTACTGTGACCCTATTACGGCTTTAAGGAAATGTCGTGAAGGACTGGGGAGAAAATGTACTTTCTTTCTGTGAGGAAACAGCACGCAGGAGGAGCCCGGAGGGGAAGGCGCCGACATTTCAAAGGAGCCGAAACTCAGACGGCCTGTGGGGGAGGATGCGCTGAGCCTGCGGAGGTAAGAAGCTGCTTTTCTGTTCTGGGTTCCTTTCTACTTTGCACTAGAAGTACCGTCACTAAGTTATATACGTTCTCAGATAACTCTTTGGAAAGCAGAATCTTAAGTCTTAACAAAGTTCATTTTGCTACAGACTCTTATTTTTTGCTGTTTAATTAGAAGGTACTTCTGACACATTTGATCCAAAGCTCTCATTAAATACCAGCAGGAAAAGCTTTAATGCCAATCATGCAGAAACCACGTGGTTTGACAAATTCTTTTTAATGATCTCCTAAACATATTAAAAGCAGTATCATGGCCAAGAAATGTAAATAAGATGAACCAATTTATACTTATGTAAACATATCATAAGAATTACATTAAAAATTAAACACCATTAAAATTATTTTTATTAGTAAAGTTATGCCCCTTGCACATTGAACTCAAAGAATTATATGTATTTTTCCTACCAAATGTTTATCACTGTTCACAGATATAAATTAGTAAATTCCTGTGGTTTAAAACTCTTAAACTTTAGGATATTTTCTTCTTTTAAAGTTTAATATAAAGTGATAAAAATGTACATATATACAAAGAAAAATGAAATTAGCTATAATTTTGAAATTATAATGCATTTTCTTGGCTCTCATCTGAAAAATACCGTGGAATGAAATATTTATATCAAAATAGCAACACTTTCCTCCATCGTTTATTTCGTCAGTTATATTTGTGGCCCAGTAATTCAACCTTGAGACATTTTTCCAATTTATGTATGTAATTTAAGGAGTTTAAAATTTACCTAGTGACTATTTCAATACTTGTCACTTTATGAATTCTGAGGTGATTTATTTACATGGAAAGAAAGTTGGTGAGTCATTATATTATAAAAGCCGTAATTATAAACCATTAACTTAAAAGTAGTAAGTATAACTTATTCTTTTGAAAAACTTTAAGAATCCCTAATGTACCACCATCTTTTAAAAAAAATTAACGAAGAACATTTTTGAGATAATTATAGATTCACGTGTATATTTAAGAAAGAATAGACATGGTGCCTGTGTTACCCTTAATCCAGTTTGCCCCATTGGTAACATCTTGCAAAACTACAGTATAGTATCAAAACCAGGAAGCTGGCACAGACATGACTGAGATACAGAACAGTGTTATCACCACAAAGATGCGTCTCACTCTCCTTTTTTAAAAATTAATTGTTTAGAGCAGTTTTAAGTTCTAAATTGAACAGTAGGCATAGAGATTTTTCCATATACTTCCTCCCCTACACATGCCCTGACTCCACATGTACAATTGATATACCACCTACATTGACATGTGATAATCACCCCAAATCCATAGTTTACTTTCGGGTTCGCCCTTGGTGGTGTCCATTCTGTGGACTTGGACAAATGTGTAATGACATTTATCCACCATTATAATATCATACAGAGCATTTTCACTGCCCTGAAAGTCCTCTGTGCTCTGCCTGCTCATCTCTGCCTCCCCTCAGCCTCTGATAACCACTGATATCTTTTTGCTGTGTCCATAGTTTTGCCTTTTCCAGATTGTCGTACAGTTGGGAATCACACAGGATGTCGCCTTTTCAGATTGGCTTCTTAATAGTTTGCATCTAAAGTTCTTTCATGTCTTTTCATGGTTTGATACCTTATTTCTTTTTAGCACTAAATAATATTCCATTTTCTGGATGTATAATAGTGCATTTACCCATTCACCTACTGAAGGACATCTCCTTATCACACGGTCACTTTGATGTACACTTAGTGTTTTTTTGTTTTTTTTTTTCTGACCATGCTTTCTCATTTTTTATAATATGGATAAGCTGAGAATATTCCAGGTCTTTAATTTCTGCTTCCTTTCTGCTTGTCTTTAAGTTGTTTCTCTTTTTTTCACATCGTACCATAGTCAGGAGAAGCCAAGTCGCACCTTAAACATTTTGCTTAGAAATAGCTTAATTTCATCACTTACAAGTTCTACTTTCCACAAAACACTAGAACATGAACACAATTCAGCTAAGTTTCCTGCCACTTTGTAACAAGGATAGAACACCTTTCCTTCAGTTTCCAATCACATGTTCTTCATTTCTGTCTGTGACCTCATCAAAATGACTTTTACCACTCATATTTCTACCAACATTCTGTTCAAGATTACTTAGGTATTCTCTGAGAATATTGAGGCTTACTCTACAACTCTCTTTTCTTTCTGAGCTTTCAACAGAATTGCCCCTGCGGGTCCAATGACAGCAGTGGACTTTTTCTAACATGCATTTCAAAACCCAGGCGTTACCCATTGCCCAGTGCTAAAGCTTCTGCCCCTTTTTTAGGTATTTGTTACAGCAATTCCCCACCTCTCAGCACCAATTTCTTAGTCCATTTGGGATGCTATAACAGAATATCATAGACTGAGTGGCTAAAACTGCAGACATCTATTCCTTGCAGTTCTCAAGGCTGGGAAGTCTAAGATCAAGGTACAGTAGGTTTAATGTCTGGTGAGGGCCCACTTCCTGGTTCAGAGAAGGGTGTATTCTTGCTCCTGATACCTTCACATTGAGGGTTAGGATTTCAACATATGAATTTGGGGGGGGCTGTGTGTGGATAAAAACATTAAGTTTACAGCAAAATGTAGTACTTAAAAAATTCGTATTTAAATATATTTATTAAATAAACACTGTAGCAATAATAACAGGGATAAGTAATAGTTTAAAGAGCGCATAATCTTACCTTCATCTTAACAAATCTGTTTGGAGAGCCTTAGTCTAATTATATTCTGGTGGCTGAGCTATTATTCAGTATGTACTTTCCTATGATCATTAGTTATCTCTGCTCAAAATTAAAAAAAAAATTTATATCGGTGAAATGTATATTTCATCTCATGGTTCAGGCTGAAGGAAGAAGCAGGCATTTCTTTATTAATTAAAAGGAAATGAACACCCCCAAAAACATAAATTTGTTGAATGTGTCACTGATCCAAAATTTTGAAAATCGTTCTTCATGTTATCCTTGGCAACACACGTTATTACTTCACATTACTTTTCTACTCCCCAACTCACGCTTCCCGGACAAAAAAGCAAGCAAACAACTTGTGTAACTTCATAATTATCAATGGTTTGTTGAGACATCTCTGCTCAGAATCTGTGTCCCTCACTCACAGCTTTGTTGCACATTCCCTTTCTGTAGTTTGAGAAATACTGATGCATTATGTATAACACTAATTTTGCTTTTGCCTGGTGAATAAGGGAATATAAACATTTAAAATAGTTTATGTAATATCTTAGTGGCATTAATTTCCAAATCAAGCAAAAATGTAAATAGAATAAAACCCTGTTATAGTGTTTTGCTTGAGATCCATCCATTTTAACCTCTACTCTATTATACGGATGCAATCATTTGAGTGATTTATTAACATCTTACAACCGTTTATTAATTGCTTCACATTCTTCAGATGCCACGTAGTAGGAAGAATAAAAGGAAAAGTACAATTTACCAAGTCCAGTATACTAGCCCTGTACAATACAACTGTCTGTGGAGATGGAAATGTTCCCCATCTGGACTCTCTCACGTGGCAGACTCTACCCACGTGTGGCTATTGAATGCTTAACATGTAGCTAGCGGAACTGAACTGTTAATTTAATTTTTTTTAATAACAGCTTTGTTGAGATATAATTCACATACTATACAATTCATCCATTAAAACTGTACAACACAATGGTTTTTACTGCATCCACAGAGTTGTGCAGCCATTACCACAATCAATTTCAGAACATTTTCATTGCCCCAACAAAAAAGCCGGTGCTCGTGCAGTCACTCCAGATGTCCCACCTTCCACACAGCCCTAGGCAGGCACTAATCTTTCTGTCTCCATGGTTTTGCCTATTTTGGATATTCCATATAAAGAGAACCACAATTTGTAGTCTTTCGTGACTGGCTACTTTCATTTTATTTAATGAAATTTAAATTTAATACTCACATGTGGCTGGTGGCTAACATAAGAAGCAAGTGAAGTAAGTAAAAGACCAAATACAGATGCTTAAGTAATGCTGAAGGCTAGGAGAAGATAATCCTGTAAAAGGGACATGTGGAAAACATGTCATAGAGATTGGAGATGAACCCAGACGGAGCCTAGAGATAAGACAATTTCCTGAAGGAGGCGATGGTTAACAGTACCAAATAATACAGAAGGGTCAAGAAAGAATAGTTTCAATGTGGTGATAGGAAGGGAATCCTGTTAACAAAGCACATTGATATATAGTACTTAATGAAGAATTTTATACTATTTAGAGACTGAATGAAGGAAGAAAATTTCAAGATCACTTAAGAGGAGTGTCAGGATTGATGTAAATCTTATTTTGTTTCTGTTAATATTTTTGGTGTAGGAATGAGCTTATATGTAGGCAGAAGAAAAGGATCCAGTGGAAATGAAGAGATGAGATGATTGAGCAGCGTTCTGAAGGGTGTGAGTGAAGGCAATACTAAGGTCATTAGCTTAGGAGTAAACCCTGCCAAGGAAGATAGATGTTGTCTTTCTCAGAGGCAGGAGTTAAGTGGAGAAAAAGTAGGTGAAGATACAGAGCAATTTTTACACAAAATGAAAGGAGACTAAAGGAACTCATTTACTTAAAGAAAGTGGGAATTAGGTCTTCTGAGGGTCAAGTTTTGTTCCTTCCACCATCATTCTAATCAGATGTGAAGAGGGGAGTGCTGAAAAGTACTCCAGAGGGGCTAGGACTATGGCAAGTAGAAGCATCACTTTCTTGTACATCTGTGGGTGCCCAAATGAACATGTCTCCTAAAAGGAACAGACATTTTCAGGTACATAAAGCCACATGAGGTCCAGCGATCCAGATGTGCCGTTTTTCACTTACTAGAAAGTGAAAAGTATCCAAAAGTTTATATGTGAGATTTTCAAGGACAAAATATCACTCCATTACTCATCTTCCCTCCCTCCCACTCTCTTTTCTTTTCTCCCTCTCTCCTCCCTCCCTTCTATCCTTCCTTTTTCCCGTCTATTTTTTCTTACACTTTGTAGAAAACAATGTACCATCTTTCTCTTTGCCCTGCAAGAAAAACTGGAAGCAAATAAATCACAAAGCTTTGGGAAAATCCAACATTAATCCATACTGTAATGAATATAGAATTTCATGTTATAGGTTGTAATAAAACTTTAGTATTCTCTTTATTTTTCTAAGTCATTCTTTTTTCACCCTGCCTCCAGTTTTATAACAGTTAGTGGAAGAGGCAGTAAGTGCTTTGAAAACCTGAAATGGCAACTATGCAAATATAAGAGAAAAAGATACTAATTAGTTGATATTGATTTAATTAATAACATTACTTTAGAACAGGCTTTTTATATAAAAGTGTGAGAAATTAAAGCCAATTTTTAAGGTATTACATATTTATGCATGTCTTTATTTATTTTAGGCTTTTAAAACCCAGGATGGATATCTTGTAGTTGGAGCAGGAAATAACCAACAGTTTGCTACTGTGTGCAAGGTAATCTGTAATATTTGGGTGGATGGATAATATATACAACAACTCATTTTGCACAAAGCCAGGAAAATTCAGTTTTCCCTAGGACAATGTTCTGTACTCACCTCAAGACTCCTTGCATTAGCACCTACAAGTATGCTCTTTTTATACTTACAAATGCTAAGGACAGGGTCTAAATTAGCACTCTGGTTTTATTTTAGTTGAGGTATCTGGCTGTATTTTGAAGAACTATAGTAGCTTAAATTATTCTAAAACTTGACCTGTCTACCAGCTCAAACAAAAAGGGCAAAAAGATCATTTTAAAGGGATTTATTTTTAACAAATTCACATTTTAACTTTTTAGCAATGGTCATATTAATATATGTTGTTCCTTCACTAGGCCTTAAATATAGGCCTTAAATATAGGCCTTGGGATCATTTAAAGTAATTTTATGTTGAAGATATTCTCAATTTTTAGCATTGCTTAGACCTTTTTTTATTTGATGTTTTTACCATTTATCTAGATTCTGGTCTTTTGTTTTCATCTAAGACTTTAGGTTTTGGTTCTTTTTTTAAGAGTTCTAATCCCAGGAGTATAATCTAGTTAAAAATATATATAGTTAAGTTTTGATTTTTCATATATAGGGAAAGGCCTTACCTGTTGAGGACTTTTTTGTGATTGGGAGAGGTTTTTTTTTCTTTTCATATTAACCACACTACCATGAGCTTTCAATTTGATTAAAGATGCCTGTGAATTCCTTAGAGGAACCTTATTTATTGCAGTTAACTTATTATGTATGAACATTATTTATTACTGTGCCTCTTTTGTATGAGAGGTTAATGAGCACAGCTAAAAACCACAGCAAAGGGGTGGCAAGTACCGCAGAGAAGGTGACAAGTGGAGATAGTTACAATTGCAGGAAGGGCTGGAACATCTGAGGTGGGAAAGAGGGGAACTTTTATAATGGTGACTCTGAGTAAGCGTAGAAAAAATTGATTCAAACATTTCATCTGGGATCAAAGAACCTTTATTATGAACGGTCAATGTTAAAAATTTGAAACATACGGAAGCTGTTGCCTGTGAAGTCACTTGCGTACTCTCGCTGCAGAGATGTAAAACCCAGTTCATTGCTATAAATGAGTGCAGATTTTCTTCCTGGGCCATATGTTTTGGAGTTTTCTCTCTCCAGAATTGGGGTGGGGAGGGGGTAGAAATTACTGGTTGAGATATTCTTCACTGTTGAAAATAACTGTACTGAGTTCTTTTTATTTTTGATTCATACTGCTGATCATTTTGAAACTTTGGAACCTCCTCATAAATATCCATAAGACCATTTTTTCTTGAAAAAGATTTTTATTTCAAAGCAGAATATTTGCCATAAGTTTTAGTACTAAAATATGACTTTTTGTTATGGTGTGTTATGACACTTTTTTTAAAAAGGAGACCAGCAGAGGGCCTTGGAGAATGGCGTACTTGACCTTGTTTTTCCCATATGTGAGTTAGGAATGATAATCCCTGTTATGCGCCATTAAGGCAATGTCTATAAAACTGTGAGATCCTCAGAAGAAAAGTTTTATGTGTACAGGATTTTAATGCTATCTACATACTTTACTAGGCATCTTGAGCAAACGTTGGAATCCGATAGACTTTTTCATAATTATATCCTTACATATAAGCTCGTCCTAAAAATCTTTTCTTCTAAACGTAAATGTTTCTGTATTTGATTCAGGGTTCTCCTCCCTCCCATATATACTGAGTTTTTTCTAAGTATTTGTGTTCACATCTATCTTTTACTGAGGGTGCTACAATTCAATCTGGCCGTGTAGAAGATGAGGGCCCCAGGTTTTGACAGCGAGACTCTCAACTTGTTTTTGTTTTTGTTTTTTGCCAGTAATGTCCATCATGAAAGACAGGGCAGTTCTGCCTCCTGGGGAGAAATGTAGCAGTATTGTTTGCAATGAATGAGTAGAATTTGTTTCTGTCCAATCTGTTTCCAAAATAGAATTTGATAATGCTGGTTGCCTAGTATTTCCTGGGGAGGGGTCCCATTAGGATACTCTTATTGTCAGGGATGAGAGTGAGAGTAAGAACCTTGGGTTCAAGGCTTGGGGTTCAGAAAATCTTCCTGCATATAACGTGAACCTTGGCTTGTAACAAATCCTATTTTATATTCCTTAACATGATACAGAAGAGTAGGGAATGTGAGCATATGTAAGCTATTTTAAACTGATTGATGCCAACACTAACGGGTATTCCTATCTGAAATACATGGACATCCTTTTAAAAATCATATATACTGAAAGTTCCTTTTTTGGAGGCAATATACATTGGTTCTCAACTTCAGCACACACTGGAAATCTCCTTGAGCCCCTTTCCCAAAGATTTTTGACTTACTATGCGAGGTGGGGCACAGGAAACTTCAATTTTAATAAGCACTATAGTTGGTTTTGAAGCAGGTGGTCTGAGGGCATTCTAATTCTAGGGCATTCTGTGAGTCTGGAAACCAGTCAGGTGATCTCTGGCGAGGTACTTCATCGTTGCTGAACATCTGCGCCTTCATGATAAAATGAAGATTATGATACATTACTCTACTAATATGTAACTTTTGGGGTTTTGTAAGAGTCAGAAAGGTAAAACAGTACAGTCCTGGCTCACAGTGTGAACTTGATAAATGGGCTTTCTAACAGTTAGGCGCAGAGATTCTGATTCTGGGTAAAATGGAGTAAGCACGCTTCTCCCTGTCTCTTCCATGGAACACAGTGATGAAACTGCTCAAAATGTGTGGCGCATCTATAAGAGGACTCTGAAAATGAGCAGTAGCAGGAGAATTGGGGAAGAACACCAGAATTTGAAGTACTTGTAAACTGGCAATAAATTGACCATTTCCCCCCCTCTGATTATTCCTTTTCGTAAACACAGTGGGAGCCTGAAATCTGGAAATGGGCACAGGGGAACAGAGCTGAGCTCCAGGAGATGCCCTTCCTTCCTGGTGTGAGAAGCAGGAAAGCGAGCTCTGTCTAACGTCAGAGTGTGGAAATCCTCCATTTTTTCCTTCCTCCTAATTTCCTTACACCGCAGCCTATAAGCAGTCCTGTAATAGCAGCAGATGACCAGGAGCCAAAACTCTGAGGAAGGGGAGCTTTCTTCTTTATCACTGAGCCGGGATCCCAAAAGAGAGGGGTGAATCCTTGTTGCTTTTTTCTCTGCCCTCCCACTGACTGGCCTTTGCCCTGGAAGTGTGCTGGGAAGTGGGGTAACTAGAGAGGAGCACTAGGGAACTGGAAAGAGGTTGTACAGAAGGAAGAGCTTCAGAAAGCGGTCTTTAAAGTTGTTTGTGAACTCCTGCGCTCACCCCTGAGCTGTGCGTGCATTGATCTGATCCTAACCAGGACACCAAAGATGCTGAGAACTGTGTTAGCAAACAGACGACTGCCCAGGCTGCAGCATGACCACGAAGTGGGGCACAGGTGGGCCCGACTCAAAAAAGCACTGCAAAGGCTTTGAAAGCTGAACTAATCCTAGAACCAAAGCACACAGAAAGTGGGTTGCGACTTGCAGCCTGGTGAACTGCTTGCTAAAAACAATTACAACAAAAATTTTCTGTAGGATTTAAACAAGCCCCAGAGGCTTGTAACATAATACTCAAAGTGTCCAGGATACAGAAATAGAAGACATGAAGAACAAAGTGGACATTTTAGAACTGAAAAATACAACCGCCAAATACAGGAACAAACACCTCACTGACTGAGCTCAATAGCGCAAAGGAGGTGACAGAGGAAACAGGGAACATGGATAAATAGAAATTACTCAGTCTGAACAACAGAGCGAAAAAAAGATAACCCCTTCCACAAAATGAAAGAGTGAGCAGCTCTTCAGGGACCTGTACGGGACGAGAACAAAAAAAGTCTAATATTTATGCCATTGTTGTCCCAGAAGGAGAGGAGAAAGAGAACATACTGAAAACATTGTTGAAGAAATTATTTCTTCCATTATGGCTGGAAACTCCCCAAATTTGGTGAAAGATAAAAACCTACAGATGTAATAATTTCAGCAACCCTCCCTCAAAAGATAAATCCAAATAAATAACATGCCCAAACATGTCAGGATACTACTGCTGAATGCTGAAGACCAAGAAAGATACGAAAGTACCCAGGGGAAACGATGTGTTACTTTTGGGGGAACACTGACTCAATTTACTGCACACTGCTGGCCAGAAACTACAGAACCCAGTGAGGGGTAACACAACATGTTTAAAGGGCCAAAAGGAAGGCGCTCTCAACCCAGAATTCTGTATCCAATAGGAAGATCCTTGAGAAATGAAGGTTAAGTGTATATTCTCCCTTACCCTCCCCACGCTTTCCCATCCTCCCTTTTTTTTTTTAATAATAGAATTTTTTACTTTGCATTCTTTTTTTATTGAAGTTTGGTCAGTTTATAATGTTGTGTCCATTTCTGGTGTACAGCATAATGTTTCAGTCGTACATATACATACATGTATTCCTTTCATATTCTTTTCCATTATAGGTTACTACAAGATATTGAATATAGCTCCTTGTGCTAGACAGTATAAACGTGTTGTTTATCTAGCCAGCCTTTTTTGAACAAACACATGCTTTCTTATTTCTGTTGGCGGGGAGGATAGTGCCCACTTGGAATAATTCACACTTATTTAGTGCTTAGTATGTTAAGCACTTTTACTTGCATTGTTTTATTGGGTCCCAAGCAACACCCTTTTTCCAAGTACCTAAAGCACAGTTAGGACCACAGCATTTGAAACAGTCTCCCTAGAAACATTTTGAGTGTTGGCAGAACTGAAGACAAAAGGCTGATTACTTTGACCCACTATTTAACACCAACTTTCAAAAAGAAAGGAGGTCCAGTTAAGTCCAACTTAGTGCATCACAGTCACCACAGAGTGCAAACACTAAGTACTCTTTTTGTAGCTTATAGTATATTCAGGGTGAGACCGCGTTTATAAAGTTAACACGCGATCTACTGAAGGCACTTGCTTTTTCTTGAAATGACTTATTCCCTCGTAGGGAGGGAGAGTGGGTTTTGATTCCTGGATAAGCCGAGGCCATTTCAGGGATCAGGCATGGTGACAGGGAGGTTTTTAGAATGGGCACTGTATGCGGTGTCACGTTTTAAAATCTGGGAGAGTTATGCTGTCTTTATTATTCCCAAAGGAAATGAATAAGTGAAACACGTGAAAGAGAAATGACACCACTGAGATGCTCTCTTGCCTTCAGGGAACCTTCCTCACTTTCTCTCTCCTTTTTAAAATGATTAATGGATTGATTTCATTTAAACTGTGGGAAACAAATGAAACCATGAAGAGTTCGTATTTAAAGCTAATACATTAATAGAGGTAGAGAAGCTTTCTGTAGGCCACATGGCCTGCCCTTAGCCCATAAATGCTCCTTCTGACTTCCCAACACAACTGCCAAACACTGCCTCCACGCGTTCTTTTTAAAAGTTCTTTTCCATCCCAAATCCACTTGGTACTTTCATTATGGTCTTGTTAAAATTGCAAGATGTCCACTGGGGCTTGCAAGATAGATTTTCTCTTTATTGAGGAGGAGCAAAAGAGGAAGTATATAAAAGCTTTTCTGTTTATTACTCCTTCAGGGAGTCGTATTAAAGAAAAATAGTGACACTTCTGTAGGAAGAATATCTTTTAATTTGACATTGTTTTAATGGTGAGCATTTGGGGCAAGTGTGTATGTGTTCCCTTTATTTTAGCACCTTGCACAACATCCCGGATAGGACTACTGGGACAGATAGTATTATTTTATTTACATGTGGAACAAATAAGTGAATGTACTTGCAAAATATATGTTGATCATGGGCTTCATGTAAGTGCAGACATGCACTTATGATTTGGACTCTTAGAATTAGGTCAATTTTACCCACTTTTGTATGTCTATCGTATTTTCTCTAGACAAGTTACTGTGGGAATCTGGTAACTCTTTCCCTATATTCTTATAAATGAGTACAAGACATTTTGGGGGCTTGATAACTCATTTTCTGTGTTCCTAGATATAGACACATGCTTAAAAGTGGTAAAAACTTATCAGTGACAAACCTCGTTGCCAGCATGACCCATCCTAACTGCATGATCCTTCCCTCTCTCTCTGTCCCTTTGCTTAGAAGTATAAAGACCAGCAAGGCATGGTCTTGGGGATGGACTGACAGGCCCCGAACACTCGTGCCCACAAGCAGGGACACAAAATTTGTGAATTACACCTTCAAATTATTTTTCTCTTCTAGATCTTGAATTTGCCTGAGCTGATTGATGATTCCATGTATAGAACTAACCACCTTCGGGTACAGAACAGAAAAGAGCTTATTAAAATACTGTCTACATGGTAAGCTTGGCTCTGCTATTTGTACATTTCAGAATTAATATGTCATTAGCATTTATCTGGTATTTTGTGGTGTTCTTTTTGGCTTATTTACATTAACTTATAATTTTTCATTTCACAAAACTGGTTAGTGGAAATATATTTTAAAGCTATGTTTTTCTTTCTTGAAAGCATTTTATATGTCTTATTAAGTACTGAATCATAACGATGATATAAATAAGAAAGTCATAATTACTTAAATTTGGTTGCTTCTCTGGGCCATGTATGTGTTTGGGTTTAGTCTGCCATAAATACTACAATAATAATTTAACATCTTTTTGTTACATTTATGGTAGTAAATGCTCACATACTTGACCTCATTTAACTCTTACAATCATTCTGTAAGTTCTGTTATTCCCATTTTACACGGAAGGAAACTGAGACAAGGGAGGTTCAGTCAAGAGTTTGCTGGCTTTTCTGAGCCTCCCCTGCGTAGCTTGTGATTATGATGTTTTGAAAACTGAGTTATGGGTCATAAAGTATTAATGCTAATCAATTAGAGCATTTGATTGCCAAATTATTCCATCTATGTCAGGTTATGCTTTTGTTAAAACCTGTACCAGTTTTTCAAGTCTGCCTCAGTAAGAGGTAATAAATCTAACTCTTTCCTATCAGTTTCACTTTTGTTTACGTCTAAACTTCTCAATCTGTGGAAATAGGCATTGTGGTTTTTGTGGATCTAAATGCCCACATGAACTGTCTTTCAGTGTGGAACTTTTGCTCTCATTGCACCAAAAAATTAAGCACTTTTGTTCAAACATTATATCTTGTCTTTTGGCAAGGGCATACCTATCTATCTATCTATCTGTCTGTCTATCTATCTATCTCAAAGTTCTTAGAAAATAAAATTCTGCTGATGGTACATTTATTTCTGTTCCCTTCATGTTTGTGAATCTCCACATGAGTCACCATTCATTACCTACTCTCTCTTGCCTGGATTTTAAGCACTTCTCTACGCTGCCTGTATCTCCCCCTTCAGTCAATAGGGGCTCTGTGTGTGGGGCTTATATGCAGAGGAGAGGGGAATAAGATCTGGGCTCCCCTCTTCTGGTCATCAGTTAAATAAAACGCAGATTCTGCTTCAAAGCCAGAGGGCCCTCAGTCATTAACCTTTCTCCACATGAGAATTGGCCACTTATTTCAGCTTTTTGCCTCTTTGCCTCTCAGGCAGTTTTTAATTCATTTAATTCATTGATACGACTTTTTCCTTTGACACCAAGGTTATCAAGTTTCAATAACAGGCACTAGTAAGAACCTTATCAAAAGCTCTTTGATGGTCTAAATAAATCATATCCATGCTGTGAGAAGAATGGACCCAACAAAAATACAAAACCCAGGCAAGATACAAGTGTCATCTTGTTGTTGAGTTGCTGGGACTTTTATACCTTCAAGAAGCACAAAGTTAAGCAATTGGTTTCATGTCCTAAAACTTGTATTCCTTGCTAAATTCTATTATAGAAATCTGCTGTGGAAAGACTTTCAGTAGCATCCGTAGCAGGTTAATTTTTAATTTCTCTCTTTGGGGTTAATCAGATAACCTGACATTTTCTTCTTTCTACTCTTGCATACCCAGAAGTGAGAGCGTCAGCATCTTGCAACCCATAAGGTCCTATGTCTTTGTTCAGACTTAAGGAGTCAGACTTGTAAAGAAGAGACTAAGGGTTAGTTTTAAGAGAGGAAACTTGATGGGGGAGGCCCCATCATCATTTGTCCTGCTGTTAAAACACAGACCGCAGAGAGGCCCTCGGTTGCTTGTAGGCCAGGGTCCCAGCTCTCTTGCCCTGGGGTGTGGGTGTGCTGTGCTGTTGTCTTGTGAGATGCAGGTCTTCAGTCTCTTCCAGCTCAAGTCTCTTCTCCTCTGTGGTGGATGGAAACAGTGATGACCAGGGAAGATCTGGATGTTGATTCAGTCCCATTGACAACCTTATCACTTGTTTTTCTGAACACAGTCCCTGGACTCATTAGTACTGTTAAGTGCTCGGCTTAAGAAGTCTGTTAAGAAGTCTCTGTGAATATTGTAAAATGTATCGTTTTCATGATATGATTCTGTGTTTTTCCAATATTCAAAATATTAGTGGCTCTGTGTTAATCATAGGATTAAATCTGATCTTTTTAGTCTGACTTCATGGCCTTCCACTATCTGACATGACCTTTCTCTTCCATGTCTTCTCAATATAGAGAAATCATATAGGGAGTTGGGTCTAGAGAGAGAATAGGGAAGGGCTGGGAAGGCAGGAAAATCGTGCTGTTAAAGTTATGACGACTTTATTATAAAGGAGTTTCTTAAACTTGTGAATCAAAGGAAATTTTTTGGTCATAAAATGAGTTTGCTTATCAGCAACTTTTATTTTCTATCTAACCTGACGTTACGTCTTTCTTTTTCTTCTAGTTTTATTGAGATGTAATTGGCATATAATATTGTATTAGTTTAAGCTATACCATATGGTGATTTCATATGTGTATCTATTCTGAAATGATTACCATAGTAAGTTTAGTTAGCATCCATCACCTCACAGTTACAAATCTTTTTTTTTTTCCATTGTGATGAGAACTTTAAGGATCTACTCTCTCAGCAACTGTCAAATATACAATACATTGTACAGTATTGTTAACTGTAGTCACCATGCTGGACACCACACCCACAGGACTCACTTGTCTTATAATTGGACGCTTGTCTTGTTTGACCGCTTCCACCCATTCTCCCTGCCCTGAAGAGACATCTTGAAGGGAACACTCTACTTGGTAGAGTTCAAAAAGTTTTCCAGCAGCTTAGAGTGGGCAAAACTTCCTCACCTGAAGAGACTTGAGGGCCCCAAGAGTTCCAATGGTATATGCTTCTCATTTGTTCATTCTCTTCTCATCTGTTTAACAGATATGTATTGAATACCTACTATGTGCCAGGGACTGGTGTGAGCACTAGGAAAGGAGCATTAAAAAAAACAGAACAAAAATCTCTGCCCTCCTGGACTTCCATTAGGGCAACCCTTACACCTTTTTAGATTTTTCTTTTAGACTTTTTCCATAAAAACATTTGTTTTGATATGCCTAAGAAGTTGTCCATATTTTTCATATAAACTTTTTGTAAATTTTGCTTCACAGATGTATTGCAGCTATAGGCTGTGCCTGTTAATAATTTATGATCTTTTTGTCTTTTTTTTTTTTTGAGGATGTTACAATGCACATGCTACAATTTTTGGGTGTGTTGTTTTCCAGTCATTTCTATAGAAAAGCATATTTTTGGTAACAGTAGCTGTATTGCCATGTGAATATACCATATTTTCCCTGTTGTCTGCATTAAACATTACATCATAATACTTTCCTTTAATGCTCATGGACAGTTTCCTTGGCCTACATTTTTATTTTAGAAAATCTTTAAAATATGTAAAAATGTAGAAGGATTTGTGAGTGAATTTGCACTGCAGACTTAAAAAAAAAGACTCTAGGAATGATGGACTTACAGTGTTTATTTAAAAAAAAAACAACACCTCTCAACCCTTTCATCCAAAAGTGAAAACAGAACCATTTATGGGTTTTTTTGGGTATATATGTATTTTTATTTAAGTCTAGTCAGTTTACAATGTTGTGTCCATTTCTGCTGTACAGCATAATGCTTCACTCAAACCATTTATGGATTTTTACAAAGTCTGCTCTCCTAAATACACATCAAGTATTCCTCTTGTATTTCAAAGTCTTCCTTATAGTATTTTTCCGGAGTAACTTTTGCTTAATTTCCTGAGTAATTTCCCGAGTAATTTCCCGAAGTAACTTTCCTGCCCATGGCAAGAGTTCATTAAAGTGTTTTAGAATCAGGTGATTCTCTTTGCGTTCTCCTATGAAATTCGTAGACTCTTTTGAAAGTGCCTACCAGAAATGTCAGTCACTTACCTCACTTTTCAGTTATTCTTGCTAAATTCAGTTTGTTGCTGCTGTCTGAGAGCAGGCTGACTCACTCAGGAAGGCAGCTGCATGTTTTTGTCATCAGCTGAGCTTTCCACAGCCAGCACACACACAGTTCCCCTCAAGTGCTCTCAGGTGTTGCTATTCCCAAACCATGGCTGGGAGCAAGTGTTTCTTTCTTTCTTTCTTTCTTTTTTTTTAATTTAAAGGTGGAAGACTTTCCCCTTGAGCTTGACATTTCATCCAGGGTGTTGCAGAGAGTCTGTTTACCCAGCTGCTAAGACCAAAAACCTAGGCAAAGCAAAAGCACGTTAAAAGTCCCCAGCTAAAACCCAGAAGAAGAGATATAATAGAGACTAATCCAGGGCCTGTTTCAACAAACGCCTTCTTTGCAAGGCTGAGGAGCAACAAACGCGTCATGCAGTGCTGTTCGCACACGGGGCCAGCATTTTTGCAATAGTTAGGACCTCTCGAGGGAGAGACTGAAAGTCATGATGTGCATTGAACTAAGAAGAGAAGGATTAAGATGATATATTAGTAGTTGGGGAGAAATAATAGGAAGACATGAAATGAGGATGAAGGAAAAGAGAAATAATGGGTTAAATAGAAATACAGTTCATCTTATTCCTCCCCCTCCCCTCTTCATCAATGTTAATGGCCACTAACTGTGCGCCTTGTCCTGCAGATACAGAGATGAAAGATGAGGTCGATTCTTAGTCTAAGCAGGAAAAGAAACAAGTAAAGCAATGAATTAAGTAGCATGTATGAAGTGCAGCTGTAAACGTTCGCACAGGGTGCAGGGAGCCCAGAGAAGGGGCAGCTACTTCAATCTGGGCGAGTCAGAGAAGGCTTCCTGGAGACAGTGTCACCTGAGGTGAGTCTTAAAGGACAAACAGAATTAGGCAAGTGAAGAAAAAAGACAGTTCAAAGAAGGAAATATTGAACTGAGTGTAATTTTATAGGGAGAAAAAAATTACAGAAGAAGAAAAAAAAGTAGCTTGGAAAGAAACTGATGACAACTTCTAAACTGCTATTTGAAAAATGCTGTACATGTTAAGGAAGTGAATGTCAGTATCGTCCTAGTGAAGGCATTGCTAAAAAGTTGGTCACACGAAGTTGTCATAAATAAAACCAACAGAGTAAGATACATTTACCTTTAAAAGTACTGTGGCCAATCCTTTAGTAAAATAATTACTTTCGGTTTTGAATGATCTCAGTTTTTCTTAAGTTTCTGGTAGGTAATTGAATATTTATTTTTGGAGTGTACTATCTTAAAATACTGTGAAATTAAATGCCTTCTAAACAGGACCTTCTAAACAGAGGTGCTAATAAACAAATATTTGTTGAATTGAATCCAGAATTTATTAAAGAGCTTCATCTCTTCATTTTTGATGTCAACTTATTTTTAATAGGCTTGTTCAGAATATTGGAGAGTTGGACCTAGAGCATTTTGGGCTGTTGATGGAGGGGTTGTGACTTCAAAGCTGCCTAAATACAATGTTAATTAAAAAAAAAAACTGCCATTTTGGTACCATCAGGCAAATTTGGTCACTCCACTTCCCTGGCTAGGTCTTTCAGGGAGTCTCCATAGCTTTGAAGATAAAGTTTAAACCATTTATCTTAACACATGTAATTGCATCTCCCACTTTTGCCTTTGAACCACCTACAACTCCTTATAATTTGGTCTGGTCTTTTAATCCGCTGTGTCTTCCCACATGCTCATTGCTTTTCACTAAAATGATGAAGCTTCTTTGGCTCACTGGCTGCTACCAATCCTTTAAAATGAGCATGAGTTTTGGGAGGTTTCCCTATCTCATTTGTGTATTTTAAGCAGCTCTTCCCATGTTGCTGCATCAGAGCATCTGTTGCACTCAACTGTCATCGATCGTCCTCCTTGACAAGACAGTCAATTTCTTAAGGCAGAGACTATCTTTTTGTTTTTAAAGACATTTTTTAAGAAACCCCATGTCGGGTCAAAATAAAAAAAGAGGAGAGAAATGATAGCTGGAAATGAGCACTTTTTGCAAAAGTAACCCAGGAAGCCTGTATTATGATCCCCAGAATGTCAAAAAGACCTGAATTTGAGATCAGAGTCTTCCACTCACTCACTCTGTGGTACTGAGCGAATCAGAGGAGCACATATAACATATATAAATCAGAGGATTTGCTCAGGACCACATATAACATATATAACGTATATAACAGTGCATATAACAATACCTACATCACTGTCAGAATTAGAAACCAGATCAGGCATGAAAACAGCTAGCACAGCCTTCAGCATAACAACAGTGCCCACTGCATTTTAGGAGAATCTCAATCCTCAAGAATCACAAATTAGAGCTTGCAAAGTTCTCCTGTATCATTTTTTTAATTCATGGATGCCATGTTTTTGAGAGATTTTTCTCTCCCAAAGGGTAATTATTATATGAATTAGTGTGCACAATTTTTATTCAATTAAGTTCTATGTAACTGCCAATCAAATCCCAATTAGGATGATAGAAACAGTGTTATTGTACTGATTTGATTTAATTCTAGCAAGAGTAAAGCACAACATTCTAGTTGCCCTCTGTGGCCTTGTTGCAGCTAAATAAATGATTTCTGTTTGAATTTTTTAACAAATTAAAAATAGCTCACAAGAGTTAGGAATACATTTAACTTTGTACAGTGCCCTTAATGAAGGCTATTAATAGTGCTTAGTTTTTTTCTTTTTTTAAGCCCAAAGTGGACCTTAATGGCCCATGTTCTATTCCCTTTCAAGAAACACTGTTTCTCAGTGTGGGCAGTGAATTTGGAACATGCGAACATTCCGCGTAAGCTATTCCATGCATTTGTGGTTGTGCCCTCGTAAAGAATGAAACACTTGAGTGTGTTCCTGAGCTGCTGCGCTGTGTTAATAGCCTCTATGAGAAGTTTTAGTCAGGGCCTTTGAACTCTGAAGTAAAACACATCCATGAGTTCTCCTGTGTCATTTTTATGGTTACATTTTTCAAAAAGTTTTAATGGGTATCTCTGGCCTTCCTGAAAGCTGTTGACTTTACTTTTCTCTTAAATAACATCTATAATATCCTTAATTTTAATTTTTAGTAGAAAATAAAACTACCTCATATTTCATCTCTGACAGACCCCTGTCTCTTGCCCCTTCCCCTGCCCCCCTTTCTTAAATCTGCATTTAAGTCCTCCCTCCTGCCGCTTTCCACGGCCCCATCTTCCTGTCCTTACCCTGTGTTTCATAATTTGAGCCCTATTGCAATTAAGTCATGGCTATTATGGACCAGCTTCCTGGCTGGGTTTTACCTATTTGCAGGAAAGCTTCATTGAACAGGTGGTTTGCTTAGAGATCCTGGAGGCTTTTATCAATGGCTGTCTATATGGTATAATTTAGAAGGACTGGAAGGCACCTCTTGTGAAGGGAATGTAACCCTTCCTGACACATAGCTCGCTGATTTCAGAAATTCTGCGATTATAGGTTTTAGGGGCTTGAAAGTGTGTCCACCCTTCAGTTTCAAATAGCACAGGGGGAGTTGAAGCACTAACTCTTTGAGTAAGTAAAATTCCCCCAGGCCCTTTCCTCAGACTAGATTTTTTAACTGGAGAAATCACCAAAGCCCTGGCTGCCTAAGGTGGGCGAGGAGCAGAATAAAAGGCTGAGGGCAGTCAGGGGCCTCAGAGGTTAAGCTGCCCTCACTGACACTTTTGCCAGGGCTGGAAGGCTGGGAAGTCTCTTTTAACTCTGCTTAATTCCTCCCCTCTCTCAGCCTCGCAACCTTCGACTCTCCCATGTCTACATGGTTTTAATATACATAGAGAAACTTACTGTTTTCTCCCATGGAAACTTTTTTTGTTGGTCTAATATTCTTTTTCTCATGTGATCACATTTTAAAATCTCTTCTGCCAGCCTTTCCCCCCTCCCTGCTGACTTCTATTAGCATCTTATGAGGCTGCATTTCATGTGATTTATATATATCCTCAAACTACATATTTAGTTTATTGTAACCTCCCCCCAGACTTTCATAATGCCTTGAATCATATCATTGTAGGTTTATCTGGCATCCAGTGCAGAGGGCTGATTTGGATAAATGGGTCTGACGTTCGCCGAGGGTCACATTTGTTTTCTTATGCATTCCGTGGCAGCTCTGCCATTATCAGCTAATAGATGGTCCCTTGTAAAATGTCTACATTTTATGTGGTACATTTTTCTGAATGTTGGTTCTTTGGAGATAGATTTAAGTGGCTATGTGTTGTTACTATAAAATCAGCCTGGAGGGAAAAAGAATGAAAGAAACCCAGCCCTGGGATGCATCCCTTTGGCTTACAGAATGCAAAAGGAACCACTGCAACTCCAAACAAGCTCCACATGACCAGGGCTCTTTCCACGCTGTTAAGAGAATTCTTTGTGACTGAGAATCAAGTGATGTCTTTAAGTGAGTCAGGATGGAATGGAATGTCATCCCACTCCGTCCCTCCCCCTTCTTTTTTCCAGGAGGGCTATAAACCATTCCACACTGCCTTTTAGTAGAAAGAATTAGGTGGTAGTGGTGGGATATTTATATGCATGTGCAGGGGGGGATGATGGTGGTGGGAGGCAGTCCAGTAAACTCTGTTTCCCTGGATAAAACATTTAATACCTTTGGTTCTCCATTGGAACTTAATGTATATTTTTAGATTTATAGAATGTTAGAGTCCTAAACACTTGGGGAGCTGGATAGAACTTTGTATATCATTGAACTTAACCCCTTCCTAAGTGTAAGAACTTAGAATTTAACAGCATCATAGCCAGAGACCCCTTGAAATCTGGTGGGAGTTTCCACAAAGCCAACTCGAAAGGCCTTCCTTTTGGGAGGGTGTGGGCACAGCTCTCCAGACTTTGCTGGCTGACCTGCTTTTGCTCTTGACTTTTGAATTGGCTAGAGAATCTGGAGTTTGACTGGGTCTCCTGACGCTCCAGTTTGCTTCTCGGACTCCCAGACTCATTCCTGCCCTGCCCAATTTCCTGCCGGCCTCTGGCTTGGACTGAGTTCTGGTCTGCAACTATTTCCCTGCCCCACCACCCCCTGACCCCACTTGGGTTCTATTCTTATCTTTTAACTTCGGCTTTCCAGCTTGGGCCATCCTTGGGCTTTTGATCTTACATCAACTGATGTTTCTGGTGAGAGCTGACTCCACCGCTCTCCCAGTGCTGACAGCTGACATCCCTGCTGAGTCTTGATTTCCACCAGCTGTCCAGCATCCTGGAACACTCCCTAGTGACCAGCTGCTCCTGGCCGTCTTCACCTGGACAATCCACAGTAGTTTTGGCAAGCAACTCACTGCTTCCAGTGCCAGACTGGACCTACCTTCGATCTTGTTTAACATGCTTTCCCCAGTATCACATCGATCACTGGTAAGGCTCAAATTGGAATCTTCTGAATATGAAGGCGTTGTCCACAGTACTCACAGGTCAGATGCTTATTTCTCTTTTCTCTAACTATAAATTTTGTGTTTAGAATAATCCTGGCTAGGAAAAGAAAATGGGTGAACATTCTGCACCTCCCGTGCCACCACACACACACACACACAATCTCTTAATCTTTCAATTTATAAATTTGCATTTTTCTTTCATAATGATTTTTCTTTCCCCTATTGTGAATTGTTTTTCTTTTCTCATTTGCTAACTTTGGAAAAAGAAAAATCCAGACATTGGAATGTCTGCGTTTGTTTAAGTCACAGTACTCTGTTCAATTTAATGAAGGGAAACAAAAAAAGGAAAATCAGAATGCTGGCCTAGATCTTTGTGGCTCTGGGATGGCCCCTTTTGGTGGCCATTGATATATACTATATTTGGAAAATAAAAGTAATTGGTGGTTCCACGCTATTTTTAAACACATCAAAGTACAGAAACATGTTCTACAATAAAAAAATTTAGATCTATGAGAAAGAGAAATTGTGAGTAACATAACTGTTTTGTAGTGATTAACATACTATTTTCTAAAATAGTTAAATAAAAAGAGGATTTATTTATATTTAATGAGGTGGTGGTAATAGATATATGTCACACGGCATACTGTGCCAACAGAGGGCTTTTTCTAGGGTCTATAGAACATTTACAAGCACTGATTACAAACTAGGCTACAAAGAAAATCTTAGCTTCAGGAAAGAAAACTAACCACAATGAAATATTTTAAAAATTAATAACAAATTTAAATATTTAAATATAGTCATAACTATAAAACATAGCATGCAAGCCAAAGAAATTTAATATGGGGTGAAAATTTAAAAATCATAGTTAACTATCATGGTGTAGTAAACCATCCTAAAACTTACTGCCTTAAAATGTGTCTGAAAACTTTTTCTGAAAAAATGTCGATAGTAAATAGGCTTTGCAAACTATGTGGTTTTCCTTGTAGCTACTTAACTCTAGCACAGTAGCGAGATGGCAGCCATAGACAATACTTAAATGAGTGAGTGTGACTGTATTCTGAAAGGCCTTTTTCTATGTATATTGAAGGTTGAATTTTCATGTTTTTCATGTTATGAGATATTATTCTTTTGCTCTCTTTCAACTATTTAAAAATGTTACATCCATTTTTTGTTGTTGTTGAAAACTTACAGGATTTGCTCTGTTAACAATTTTCTTGCACATTATACAGCAGTGTTAGCTATAGTCATCATGCTACATCCTTAGTAAAAACTTAAGTATTTTATAACTGGAAGTTTGTGCCTTTTAACTATCTTCTTCCAATTTCCCTTCCTCTCATTCTTCACCTCTGGTAACCACAAGTCTGATCTCTTTTTCCTATGAGTTTCTGTTTGTTTGTTTGTTTTATTTTTTATTTTATTTTTTTTACTGCCACATATAAGTGAGATCATATAGTATTCATCTTTCTCTGTCTGACCTACTTCACTTAGCATACTGCCTTCAAGGTCCATTCATGTTTTCACAAATGTTAAGATTTCCTTACTTTTTAAGGCTGAATAATATTCCATTGTCTAAGTATACCACAACTTACTTATCCATTCATCTATTGATGGACACTTAGTCTGTTTCCATTCCTTGGCTAAAGCAAATGATATATATTCTTCTGAACATGGGGATGCAGGTATCTTTTTGAGTTAGTGTTTTTGTTTCCTTTGGGTATCTTCCAGAAGTGGAATTGCTGGATCATGTGGTAGTTCTATTTTTAATTTTTTGAGGAACCACCATACTGTTTTCTGTAGTGTAGCACCAATCTACAATCCCACCAGCAGTCTCCAGCAGTTTCCTTTTCTCCACGTCTATGCCAGCATTTGGTTAATCTTTCCTATTGTTTTTCTGTTCCCTATTTCATTTGTTTCTCTTCCAATCTTTATTATTTCCTTCCTTCTGCTATCTTTGGGCATGGTTTGTTCTTTTTCTAGTTTCTTAGGCATCGAGTTACATTGTTTATTTGGAATCTTTCTTGCTTTTCAATGTAGACATTTACTGCTGTGAATTTCCTTAGAACTGCTCTTTGCTGCATCCCATTAGTTCTGGTATGTTGTGTTTTCATTTTCATTTGTCTCAAGAATCTTTTTTATTTCCCCTTTAACTTCTTCTTTGATTCAGGAGACTGTTGTTTAATCCCCATGACTTGGTGAATTTTCTAGTTTTCTTCTTGTTACTAATTTCTTGTTTCATGCCATTGTGTCAAAGAAGGTACTTGGTATGATCTCACTCTTTTTGAATATGCTAAGACTTGTTTGTGGCCTAACGTATGGTCTATCCTAGAAAATGTTCCATGTGCACTTAAAGAGAATGTATATTCTGCTGTTGTTGGATATATTCTGTATATGTCTGCTAAGTCCAATTGGTCCTTAGTGTTGTTCAAACCTCCTGTTTCCTTATTGATTCTCTGGGTAATCTATCCACTGTTGAGAATGGGGTATTAAACTCCTCATCTATTGTTCTATTACTTTTTATTTCTCCTCTTAGCTCTGTTAGTTTGTATTTTATATATTTAGCTGTTCCAATATTGGTCACATAAATGCTTTTAGTTGTTGTAGCTTCTTTGATATATTGACTTCTTTATCATTATATAATGACATTCTTTGTCTCTTTTTATCATTTTTAGTTTAAAGTCAATTTTTTTCTGATAGACGTATAGCGACCCCTGCTGTTTTTGGCTACCATTTGCTTGAAATTGCTTTTTCCATCCCTTTTCTCCCAGTCTACATGTGTCTGTAAGGCTAAAATGAGTCTTTTATAGGCAGCATATTGTTAGATCTTATTTTTTAACATTTAATTCAGTTATTCTATATCTTTTAATTGGAGAAATTAATCTTTTTACATTTATGGTAATTATTGATAGGTTAGGAATTACTATTGCCATTTTCCTTATTGTGTTCTGGTTGCTTTGTAGATCTGTTGTTCCTTATTCCTTATCCTGCTATCTTTTTTGCATTTTGATGTCTTTTAGTATCAGTGTTATTTGACTTCTTTATTGTATTCTTTTGGGTGATTACTACTGGATTTTCCCTTGTGGTTGCTATGAGCCTTACATAAATATCTTAAACTTACAACACCCCATTTTAAACTGATAATGACTTAACTTCTGTAGAATTTATAAACTTTACAATTTACTTCTCCTTCATCTCTCATTTTAGGTAATTACTGTTACAGTTTACATGCTTTTTATACTGTGTAACTAATAGATTATTGTAGTTATGGTTGTTTTTACTATGTTTTTAAAAAATTTTTTTAAACTAGCCCTTGTATGTGAATTATGCACCGCTATTACCATATTGCAGAATCTACCTATGACTGTATATTTACCAGTACCAGTGAGATTTAAACTTTTTGTGTTTTTCTGATGTTAATTAGTGTTCTCTTACTTGCACTCGAAGAATTCCCATTAGCATTTCTTGTAAGGAAGGTCTAGTGGTAATGGACTTCTTCAACTTTCGTTTGTTTGAGAAAGTCTTTATCCCTCTTTTGTTTCTGAAGGACAGGTTTTCTGGGTATAGAATTTTTGATTGGCACTTATTTTTCTTTGAGTGTTTTGAATATGTCATCCCATTCCCTCTTGGTCTGGAGAGTTTCTGTTAAGCAATCCAGCTATACTCTTATGGGGGTTCCCTTGTATGTAACTTCTCTCTTTTCATTTGCTGCTCTTTAAATTCTTTCCTTGTCTTTGACTTTTGACAATTTAATTGTAATGTGTCTCAGTGTAGTCCTGTTTGGGTTCAACCTATTTGGCGAATTTTGGGCCTTGTGTATCTAGATATCCATTTCTCTCCCTAGGTTCAGGAAATTTTCAGCCATTTTGCTTTAAGTATACTTTCTGTCTCTTTCTCTTTCTCTTTTTCTGGAATTCCCATAATGCAAATACCGTTTCTTTTCATTCTGTCCCATAATTCCTATAGGCTTTCTTCACTCTTTTTCTCCTCTGACTGGGCATTTTCCAATGTGTTATCTTCCAGGTTGCTGATTTTTTTCTTCTACATGGTCAAGTCTATTTTTGAAACTCTCTATTAAATCCTTCCCTTTAGTAATTATATTTTTTAACTCTAGGATTTCTGGTTTTTTTTTTTTTTTTTGGTGGTTGCTATTTCCTTGTCAAACTTCTTGTTTTGTTTATGCATTGTTTTCCTAATTTTGGTTAGTTGTTTGTGTTTTCTTGTAGATTACTAAACTTCTTGAAGAGAATTAATGTTGGTATTTGTGCATTTGTGTAATCAAGGTCCTTTTCCAGACTTACACACATTAGCTTTGGGAGAGATAGTTCTTCACCTGTTAGCTCAGTTTGGGTTTCTGAGTGTGTCTGCTGGTAATGTTCTTGGGCAGGTCAGTCTTGATATTATGGTCTGTTTCAAAATACTCATCTTGATGCCCTAGTAAGTATCTTTAGAGCAGTCAAGATAAGTACACTTGCAGAGTTCTTCACAATAATGATATACTGCCAAGCCCATAAACATCTAGCATTAAGAAAATAAGTGAATACTTTGGCATATTGTACATTCATCAAAAATTAAATTTACTGATAATTTTTCATAGGAAGGAAAATGCTTGTTATGTAATATTAATTTGAAAAGTCAAAATTATAAACTGTATTAACAAGGACAACATAAAGGAATGGCACCAAAAGAGGAAGTACATTTGACCCTTGAACAACAGAGATTTGAACTGTGCAGGTCTACTTATATGTGGATTTTTTTCAGTAGTAAATACTGCAGTACTGCATGATCTGTGGTTGGTTGAGTCCACAGATGCAGAACCGAGGATATGGAGGAATTGCATACAGGAAGAGCTGACTATAGATTATTCTTGGATTTCAACTGTGCAGAGGGCCTGTGCCCCTAACCCCTGTATTGTTCAAAGGTCAACTGCATAGCTAAATATTAACTGTGGTTGTCTCTGGATAGAATTATAAGTAAGATTTGTTTTCACATCCCTGTATTTTTCTCTGTTTTTCAAATGTTCTAATATGAATATCTTAATAATCAATACACCGATAAAACTAACAAATAACTTTGCAATACACATCAATTTTTAAGAGCGCAAACAACATGATACCAAAAATAGCCACAAAATTAAAAAAAAGTTTGTGTTCTGACCTAGTTGGTAAACATACCAGAGATTTTATTACAAGTTTTTGATTATTAAGGGCCAGGAACAGCATAGAACATAGAGGTCAAAATACATTGTAGATGTTTATGCTGTTTAAGGAAATGTTTCCTGTCATTAGTTCATGCTCTTGATTTCACTTGGTGTGAATATCAAAATCAAAGGTATTTTTAAAATTTTTTTCTAACTTTTGTGTTACTCCAGATAAATAACTGAATTTTAATGATAATGCCCTTTACATTTCACTTGTTTTCAGTTGTTGTTTTCTCCTTTATAAATTCACTGGGAAAGTTGTATATTCTCCTTGCTTTGACTATGGGTAGGGAAAGTGTAAACTTGGTAAGAAAAAAAAGGACCATGTCTTTTGTTTGCGTGCTACAAAACTTCTCATTTTTGGGGGGAAAGAGAAGGTTTTGATGAAACACAGTCCACCAATGAATTCTGCCATTAAGTAGCAGAATCTACTAACAATTTACGCATGCTTTTTGTGGTTGTTTATTGCATTATTCAATAAAACGTGCATACTTATTTTAACTGTAACCATATGAAGCATCTTAAAGCAACATGTACATGCAAAAGCTCTATATCTGAGAAATGTCAATAATTTTATAATAGTTGGTTACCTTACTTTTTTTCATACAACAATAGCAGTTGAATGTGACATTTGATTATTAAAATGCTCTTTTTCAGTATAATGAAATAGGTTAAAAGTAAGATCGCATTTAGGTTAGGTTTTTAAGTAGCCTTTGTTTTCCCTGTTCCCAAAGTGTTTCTGAGTCTGGCTTCTAAGTCTGAATTGTTCATTCTGTAAGATTATAAGAACACCCTAGCATTACTGACTTATCAATAGCACTTTTTACCATCTCCTGAAAGTACTCCTGGAATTAGAAGACTATGACTATGAACTATAAATGCGGTAACAAATGGTAGAATGAGTTTAACCAAAGACAAGAAATGGTTTTCTAGTTCACCAGCCTAGTTTGAGTTATATTTCTAACTACCAATGCCTTCTTTTGAGCATCTCCAGAAAGAAAATGAATTAAGGAACCCACCCCTCTCAGAAATATTCTTGAAAATGAGCCAGTTTTATAATTTGGTACAAGGAGTCCATGGATGATGGGGTGGGCAAAGACTTAATTTTTACTTGAGTTCTAATTGTTAAGTTCAAAATTCCTGTCTCATAGTCCTCTCCCATTATTTTGCCATTTTCCCTTTCCTTTCTTTCTCAACTACTTCTCAGTTTGGTTGATGCTTAGAAGAAAATCATACCAGCACCTTTTATTTTCCTCCAAGTCATACCCTGCTTGAAGTCATAACATAGAATGATGAAAGAATGTATGATTAATGCCAGAGCTATCTATGTTATGCTTAAAAATATTTAGATTTATAAAGTAATTAAATCAAATAAATATTTAGTTACTTAAAGTTAGTGGAAGATTTAAGAATGATTCACAAACAGCACAGGGTGGTATGTTAGCTCGGGTTTCCCCCGAAGCAGATCCTGATCCAGGGACTTGGGTGCAAGTAGTTCTTTAGGGAAATGATCTCAAGAAACATGATAAGCAGCAAGGAGAGTGTGGCAGAGAAGGGTGCAGCCCAGCAAACTCCCATGGTGCTGGAGGAAGCCCACCTACAAGGAAGAAGAGCACGCGTTTGAGATGGGAGCTGTCAGCAGGCGGGACTGTCTTTGGCTGCTGTAGAACTCCTGTTGGTCAAGGGCACACAGGGTGGGGCGTCTGCAGCCTCTGCAACTGTTGGTGTCAGAGGGCAGGAAAGACCCAACAGAATCATGGTTAACATAAGTGGAAGCTCGAGTTAGACTGCTCATCTTTCAATACTCGTCCTGTCCTGTTCCTTGTAAGATATTAGGCAAATTGTGTGACTTCTGCGTTTCCTATTCTTTTCATCTGTAAATGGGGGGTAATAATAATCCTTACCTCTAGAATTATTGAGAGAATTAAATGAGTAAATACAGGTAGAGCCCTCAGCAGACTGCCTGGCATGTGGTGAACACTGGGTAGATATTACTTATTGCAGGGCTCTGCTGGGCAGCAGAATAGTGGGGCGGTCGTCACTTTGTTTTGAGTAACAGGATTCTGTTGGTGAAGTCTAAGGGTTCACTCTTATTTGGCAGCCATGTGACATGTTGACTTGCATTAAGTAACCACAAAAACACCTTAAAACAAAAAAAGTTTGGATGCTACTAAGCCTTGTTTCTCTTTGTGTATTTATTTTTTTGGACTTATATACATTTTTAATTAATTTTGCTTAAAACAAAATTGCTTTGTTTCAACCAGCTTGGTTGCTGTCTCTACCAGTTTCTTGTTATTCGCAAATCTGATCAACATGGCATCACCCAAGACCTCATTTATACTCAACAACAGAAACCACCCTTACTCCCCAAGACTGAAACTGGACTTTCTGGGTTTATGTTTACTAGCTTCCAATTCAAACAATTGTGTCATTATACAAATTGAATTTCTCCATCTTACCCACAAAGATATTTTGAATGACCTTTTTTGTAGCTTTTTTGAAATCTAGGAACATTTTGCCCACTGTATTTCCCTCAAATACCCATTTAGAATCCAATCAAAAAAAAAAAAAAAGAGAGAGAGAGAGATTGGCTTGGCATTAATTTCCTCTAAGAAAACCATATTGGCTACTAATTCTTACTAATTCCTTTTCTAAGTGTTGAAAAGATACTTTGAAATCCTTCATTCAGCAAGTATATATTGAGCTCCCACTCTGCCAAGTCATTGTGAGTCCCATGGTTATTTTTCGAGATTCACCATCAAATGAACAAAACCCAGTTTCCTTGTATTTAAAAATGGGCAATAATCATGCATCCTTGCAAAGTTATTACTGTGATTTAGTGAGGTACCTTGTGAAACCACCTAGCACGTGCCACAGTGGAAAAGGTGCTCAATATATCAGTTTCCTTTTCCAGGTTTTGAGAGACTAAAACTAAATAACTCATAGATTCACTGATTGATCAATCCATCCATCCCTTTATCTAAATATGCATACATTCAGCCACCTTTTATTACTCACCTCCTCATTTATTGAGATATGTAGCATGGGAGGAGGGTGGGGAGAGCTTGGATTTTGGAACTATATATACTATTTACATTCTAATCCTGGCTCTGTCTCCTACTATGTGATCTTGGCAAGTCACTTAAACTTCTTTGTGCTCCAGGCTCCTCATCTATCAAATGGGAACAGTGATAGTATTTATGGTATAGGGTTGTTGTATTAAATGTGTAATCTATGTAAAGTGCTTAAACCAGTGTCTGACACATAGTATATGTCATATAAATGTCAATTATCAAATGTCAGGCTTTATCTTGCTAAAAGGCTACAACAGAGAACAAGTCAGACTCACTTCCTGTCCTATAGTACCTGCAGTTAGTGGAGATCCCCATATGTTCTGTGAAGCCATGAGATTGCTTTAATCAAATCTGCTTTTTTTTTTAAGGGTTTGAAAAATTTTGAAAAGAAAAAGAATATGATGAACATTTAGTTCTATTTATATCTTGCCAAATTGTTTTTAGAGTTCTGTTAATGTATATACATAATTAGATGTAATTATATGCACATATAATTGTGAGTTCTGTTTTTGCATTTGGTAAAGTATTTTTGTTTATGTTGTATAAAGCATTTAGTGTGTATTGGCTATATATTTACTTTAAATTGCTCATGTACTTATCTGTTGTATAAGTATTCTGAAGTATACAAAGGTATGTTGCTATTTTCTAGGCATTTAGAGTATATAAAATGGTTTTGCTGCTGTTGAAGGCTTTGATTTAGTTATCGCTATACTAGTGGAGTCATTCGAACTGAATGAACAGACTTGTAGTTCTTATAACTTCTTAAATTGTTTTTAAGAAAAATTTGAGTTAATTTGTAGCACCTCAGTAATGCATAACTATTAATTTTTTACCACTTCTTACATTATCTAATGATACTACAAATATTTTAACTTTTATTTCTTAAATGGTGAGTTTAATTTGTAAATTGAGTGTGTTTCCCTATGTTGACTTACTTTCATGTTTTCCCTTTGAATGGAATATTTTCTTTGTTGATGAGTGGGCTGTGGATTGTTTAAATTATTTTACGTGCCATAGTGAGGAATAGGTAAAGAATGTAGGGATGTATAGCTTAGGTAAGAGATGACTTTGTAGAAGAGCAGGGCTGTTGTTTTAAAATACTGAAGGACTGTTATGGGGAAGATCATTTCATGAGGCTTCTCAGGACTCAACAAAGATCAACAGGATGAAGTTTCTAGGGGCAGATTCTAGGATGTGAACATTTGTTCTAATGTTTACAGCATTGGTTCTCACCTGGAAGGAATCTTAAAATCTCTATCAGGGAAAGGAGACTAATGTGGGTGGAACCTGGGAGAAATAAGAAAGAGAAAGATTGGGAAGCTGGAATTTTTACTAAGAGATTTCTAAATGTGAAGTGAGTTGCTTCTGAAAGTACTGTCTTCCCTGGCTGAGCACGTCCTCTATTGTACACCTACCAAAGCAGGTTGGATGACCACTCTTCTGGGTTTCAAGGGCTGGAGGAAATTGCCAGTAAAATTCATTCCACTTCTGGGATCCTTTGAAATCAAAAATAACTTTTGCTATTCTATCCCCCTTTTCTTTATGCCATTCTCATATTAGTGTACTATGTACAATAACAAAATAATGTTCCCTTTCCTAAAGCTATTCATGGAAGACACCAGATGAAAAAAATGGGTAGATTTGTGAAGCAGTAGATTTTCATACTTCATTTAAAAATTTCCTTTGTTTAATGAGTTTAAATTAAATTCAGTGGAGATATATTAAAAACAGGATTTTGAAACAGGAAAATGAAGGGGAAGTTGCAGGCTTGCATTTCATGGTGTGTTGCTTTCTATTATCATATATTTGGAGTTAGATTATGTTTGATATGATGCTGATGGTCTCAATGTGTATTTTAAGTGACTTTTGGGCCTAGAAGAGGTGGAGCTCATAAATCACTTGGGTGACACATTTTAATCCAGTGCAGGACTGGAAGCACATAATGAAAAAAAAAAGTCTGTTATTCAGAGGATAGGAGGTTATACCAGGAAAAAGAATAAAAATCGAATCATAAATAAATATTTTTTGAGCTCAAAGTGGCACCTACCTAGCATCTATCAGGAAGCTTCTCTAATTCTCTTAAAAATAATACCCTTAAACTTCTTGGAAGATGGTGGTGGCAGTGGCAGCATAGTTTTTGGATCTTCCCAAATCTCCTCATAAAAACAGAGCAACTGGTGAACAAAATGAGAAAAAACATGGAAAACATTTACAACAAAATGACAAGGAATTCTCTTGAATTCCAAGGTACAAGTGGATGGGAACAAACCATCAAAAGCTATATGAGAACTGACCAGTATCAGAGATGTTCATGCAGAATGCTAAAGGATAGGTCAAAATTTTTTGTATGGTAAAATTATAGTTGATTTTATTTCTTCTTCTGTGCCTGTCAAAATTAAAAATTTTTTGTACAGTAATTATATATTGCTTTACTAATAGTTCTTCACAAAGGAGATCTTGATTGAAGAGGCTTGCCTTTTTGGCATGAGCAGCACTGGTGTGAGGTATCACTGGCCCTTAGCAGCGTGAGCAGCTTTCCGCATCATGTGTGCAGTGGTGCTGCTTAGGCTGCAGGGACAATCATAGCAATGGTGGTCAGTCCAAACCATTAATATAGGACCCACTCTTCACTTAAAATCTGTACAAAGCAGAATATGTTGTGGAATTGTGAGTGATCATTAGTACAGACCCAGATTATTAATGTGGTAATAATTAGTGTGAATCTTAAGGCATAGTGACTGATCGGCTTAGTAAGTGTCCTGGTGTATTTCAGAGCATGTTGTGTGAAAAGTCCATAGTGACCCTAGCCTAGAAGTGACTGGATTTCCTGGATGGACTCTTTCACCATCATTTATGTGGCCTGTGAATTGACATGCAGACAAAGGAGAGAGGGCTAGTGAATGCTAAGGGGTTGGGGGAAAGATAACTTTAATCATAATTTATCAGTAATATGTAGAGATAAATTCCTAAGAGGAAATAAGTTCTGAGGAAATTGCAGGAAATACTAAATCTGTGATTCTGTTTATGGTAGAAATGCCTACGAACAAATTCCAGCTGTTTCTCTGTGGGTTACAGAAGTGTCATGGGCCTGTTTATAGTTACTGCATTGTAGACTCCAGCCTGGTTCTTATGGAATCCCACTGGTTTGGTTTGGGTTTACTCAGATTTGTCCAAAGAGACATTTCCTATAGGCAATACATTTATGGAATGTAGCCCTGTACCAAATTTTTCTTTCTATAACTTCTGTTCTAGGTTCTTCCCCTTCCTGCCAACAGTTTGCCTTTCCAGAAATATTAGTGTAGCTTTATTTATTTAACAGTTACATAGCACTTAACTTGTACCGTTGGACTGTTCTAAATACCTTCGAAATATTAACTCATTTAATTCCTTATGACAGGGTTATGAGCTAGATCCTATTTCTTAAACCAACACAAAAAGCTAAAACCTTAAAGGACAAAAATCATAATTTGTCTACATTAAAGTTAATAGTTTCCATATGAAAAAATAAATACTGGTAAGCTAAAAGACAAGCTATAGTCTAGGAGAAGAAATTTGAAATGCATATAACTGATAAAGGACTTGTAGCTAGACTATGTGGATATTCTTGTAAGTCAATAAGAAAGGAAAAATAGTTCATCTCAAAAAGGAGCAAAGGCTATGAAGAGAAAAGAAACAAAAGGAAAAATCTAATAGCCCTTAAGTTTATGAAAAGATGCTTAATTTCTCCAGTTGGGAGAAATGCAACTTAATTTAAAGTAACCATGAGATACCATTCCACCTCTGTCTGGCAAAACTTTGATCTGACAGTAAGAAAAGCTGGGGAGAATAAGGAGCAGTAGAAGCAGAAATTGACATCAACCACATTGAAGAGCAATTTGGCCAAATCTGAGGCAGCTGACAATATACCTGCTTTATGACTTTGCAATTCCACCTCTGTATGTATACCTTAGGGAATCAATCTCACATGAATAGACAGAGAAATGTATAAGGTTCCATTGAAGCATTGTGGGCAATAGTAAGAAATTGGAAACAACGGACCATTAATAGGAGAAAAGATAAATTGTGGAATATTCACACAGGGATGTGCCTAGTGGGTAAAATGAATGAGCCAAGTCTATATGCATGGATATAGATAGATCTTGACATTAAAATGTCCAATAAGAATAGCAAGTTGCAACATAAAGGTTAAAAACACACAGCATGATACTTTAAATTGCTTATGAACTCATCTAAACAGTTAAAACACATATCTAATATAAGTACAGTAACATGAGGAGAGAGGTGCACAGGGTCTTTAGGAGGGTGGTTACTTCCAAGGAGGGAAAAAAAAGGGGAATAAAGTCAAAGAGATGTTCAAAAGGGGCTTTGTCTGTTCTGTAATGTTTTGTTTCTTAACGATATGAAGCAAATATACTAAGATGTTATTAACAATGTGAGTAGGGGACATAAGTATTTGTTATTTTCTTTTCTATGCTTTTCTATTCCTATACTTTTCTGCATATGTGAACTATTTCACAACAGTAGAATAAAAGATAAACTAAAAAATTTAAATACTAACTCTAGCAGGTAATACTCCAAAATTTTCTTTTAAAAATCTCTGGGAAACATTGCTATGATATTGAGATAAACTCTTCCCCAAACTTTCATGTTATATAGGCAGTATGTCTTTGCGAAGTTCTATACTCGATTCTTAACTGGCTTACAGAGTAATGCACTTTGTAATTCTCCACTGTTTTTGTTAAGTCTCTGTGACATATTTGTTTAGCTTTCTAGGTTTTCCACAAAATTATTTTGAATTTAAAAACACAGTTTTCTAGGTCTCGTCTTCTGTATATCAAGAAGGTTGTGTGTTAAGAGAGTTTTCTCCGCATTATCCTGGAGAGCCACCCTCATGGTCTGAAAGAGTAATCCATCATTGTACTTATATTTATTTGTGTAAGGGGATGGAACTAATGTGTGCAAATTTAAAAAGATTATGGGTTTGGATTTTCAGGTGTATAAACATCCAAACTTATTTTCAAAACACTGTAGTTGGCAAATCCACAATTCTGCCATAGAGATGGTATAGCAACAAGACACGTATACCTTTCTACTTATGCATAAATATATGAAACTTGTTTTTACAAGTTGATTCATATTTTCAATTATATGAAGAAATCACTGTGAATTAAAGAATACTTTATAACATTAAGTCATATGCTAATATGCTTGTAATTTACATTTGAATTTTCGTATAAAACCTCTCTGAAAAGACAACTAACTAGACTCCAGATTGGAACCCAGAATTTTTTTAACATTTTTTATTGAGTTATAGTCATTTTACAATGTTGTGTCAAATTCCAGTGTAGAGCACAATTTTTCAATTATACATGAACATATATATATTCATTGTCACATTTTTTTTTTCGCTGTGAGCCCTGAATTTTTTATGTGGGAAAATGATTTGACAGGATCCAAAGATTTAGAGTATTATCAAAGAGTCTCTGTTTATAGTTTATCCTTGAAATACTCTAATGTTCTGACCCCAAAGTGGAGAATAGTTCATGAAACCAAAAGGAATATGGTATCATTTTTGCCCCACACTTGCCCTATTCTCTGCTCAAGGAACTTTGAAAATCCTGGAGGAAAGTGTCTTTGAGCATGTCACAAAGTCTAGCAGGAGATTAAGGTAAAGGAAACCTTTCATTTGCTCCAAGTTTCTGTCATTGACTTTTAAGTCACCAGATTTTGTCCAGGGGGCAGCTTGGGTCTTTTAGGGAAATGAAGCCTTGTCCAGATCAGGACACAGCATGAGCCCCAGCAAGCATTTTCTTTTATCTAAAACTGACAGGAATTGGACTTTATCTTAACCATTAGCATGAGACGAAAAGACAAGATCTTTAACCTCTGTGGCTTCTCCACAAGGCATGTTGATGTTGGTACCTCTTTAAACTGTTTAAATGGTCCTGATTGTTACCCTGGTAAAATATGTCTGTTTTATTACTCCGTGCCTAGTTTGAAATCTCTGTATTGTCTCTCCCTCTTATGGGATCTCTAAATGCAATGAAGACTGGAATTACTGACAGTGGTGTCATCACCAATCCCCTAGAGGCTTCAGTGCACTGTTATTTTGTAGAGAAAGAAAGAAAGAAGCAATAACAAAGTAACATGTAAATATATTTTAGAAATCCCAGAGGCTTAGACTTCAGTTTTTAAAATTGAGATGTAATTGATATGTAACATTGTATTGATTTTAGGTGTGATTATTTGATATGTGTATGGTTAGACTTCTATAATCACAAAATATCTGAGATATGATCAGCAAAAAATAGGAGTTGCTGTATACATTGTTAAAGTTACTTCTTTGAATTTGCAATTATAGATGTATTTTATTACTGTTCTCATTTTTATTATGTGACCTTACTACGAAGTAAATACCATTCTGAGTACTTACTATGTGCTAGGTGATGTGGTAAGCAATTTACAACTAATTTTAATTTCCTTATAACAGATGGGAAGATTGGAGCGCAGAGAGATTAAACAATTTACCCAAGGTCACAAAGCTAAGTGAGTTTAGGAGTTTAGGGTAAAAGCAGGTTTGTATTTTTAATAAATTCTACTTATTGGCTTATTTGTTGACTATCTTTTATAATTGGCAGCAGTATATGTACAGTGAGATGAGCTCTGAGCCTGAGATGCAAGGACTTGAGTGTGAGTCCCAATAATGCTTCAGTTTTTTCCTCTTCAAAATAAGAACACTTTGTCCTTTCTCACAATTCTTGAAAGGATCAGATTGAAAAATGATGGCCAATGTTATGAGACATTATGGGACCATAGGGTTCATCAATGGTCAGCAGAAAGGAAATTATGAATGGTTGGAGCCCAGGCAGCTCACCCAGTACAGTTAACCTCACTCTGCCCGTACTTCTGTGGGCAAAGAGTAGCTGAGTTGCCAATGGCCTACGGGGTGGCACTGTGTGCTAGATCTGATTGCACTGATGCTGACATCTAGTGAGTTTACCTTACTGAAGGAGCATAGGCAAAGACCAGTTCAAGATCCCATCAGCTTCAGCTTTGAGCCTTCTGATCCATATATTTCTTTTTTTATGTTTCTTTTTTTATTGAAGTACAGTCAGTTACAATGTGTCAGTACAGCACAACGTCCCAGTCATGCATATACATACATATCTTCGTTTTCATATTTTTGATCCATACGTTTCTACTCCTTTATGCCCTAGTTTGCTCAATCATGAGGATCATAAAACTCAACCCAGGGGATTTCAAGGACCAGAAACAATATGCGCAAAGTATTTCTTGTGCAAAGCCTGGTACTTAAAAGGCTCTCAGCATTTTGTTTGCTACAGTTAACAGTAGCACTGAGATGCTGTACTGCCTTTTTAAGCCCTTTGTGCGCCTGGTCATCAGCAGCCCATCACTCACAGAGCTTTGTCTGATCTGCTCTCCTGGACCCTGCTGCCCAGGGTCAAGCAGTAGAAAGTGGTGGTCATCTCTGACCATGAGCTCTGAACTCAGGATAGACTTCCAACTTGAATATTGATATATGTTAAAAAGGTTACTTAAACTCTCTAAACCTTGATTTACTCATCTTAAAAAATGAGCATAATGATGGTACCTAACTCATAAGATTAAATGAAGTAATGTGTGTAAACTGCTTAGCACAGAGCCTTGCACTTGGTAAATGTTTAAGAAATGTTTGCTTTGATTTGAAAAACTGTGAATGCCTATTAATTGATATTTTTATTAAGGTCACATAGCTAGGAGGTGCCGGGGCTGTGACTCAAACCCTAATGTATCCACATCTCATGCCTTTTCCATTGTAGCACACTTCCTTTGTGTGAATACTTCCAGTAACGGAACTGCCAGTATGTTCCCTATTACTAGAAATATTTTCAATATACATAATATGATGATTTTGTAGGATCATAGAAAACAATAGATGATTTTTAAGGTCTTTTGAATTCCTGAGATCTTATGATTCTCTGGAGAACATAGGAAGCCCCTAAATTGAAACATTCTGTCTTTTTAAGCATTTGTTCATAAATAGGTTTTTAGGAACATGAAATCTATTTTCCATAAGACATGCTTATCTAACAGAATTGAGAGACCAGTGCAGAAGGAGAAGGAAGAAGATGTGGTGTGATATTACATTTAAAGCTGAGAGCCTCAAATTGTCTTCCTTCTCCCAACCTCGGTATCTAAATAAACCTAGTCGCAGCAAGGTTTTAGGAGAAGATAATCCACCCCACTAATTCAAGCTAATGTGACTGAGATGTAGCTGAGGGTCGTCTTCAGTGAGCCGCTGATAAATGGTGTTGTGACCTGTCTTCACTAGTCAGGCCTGCTTTGATTGTTTTTATAAAAGTTTGCCTGTCCTCCGAGTATCACGTCGCCTAGGCGATAAGATGTGTACTCATTATTTTTTAGGAACTTGGAGTCAGCTGTGTCCAGTTTGAGCACGAGATGACTAAGACTGGTTAAGCTCTCCGACCCTCCATCTGGACATGCATGAGTGTCCTCACCATGACTTTTAGATGTCAGAGGCTCAGAAACCCCACCCTCAGAGCATACTAATGCTGCTGTTTTCTGAGCATGTGTCCCATGAAGAAGCCTGTGGCTTGGCTGCATCTGTGTAGAGTGACAATGGCCTCACCTTTTTCTTATATCTAATTACCTTTCTCTGTGCTCCCACGCCTCAGTTTTTATCCCATTAATATCTCTAGCCCCTTACCACTAAGGAGGTTGATTTGAGACTTTTCCTCCTGTTTCCTGACTTAGCTGCCTCAAAATGAACCCTTTCTCTGCTGCAAACCTCGTGGTCTCAGCGTTTGGCTTGCTGGGCACCAGGCAAATGAACAAGACCCTCTTATTCTTCCCAAATAGCCATATATTCCTTCACTTAGCAAATGCCGAGTGCAACTGTGTTCTAAGTTATGGAGATACAACAACAGCCAAGAAATAGCCTCTTTCTTTAGTGTGAGAGAAGATAATGTTCTTGGAGAAAGAGAGAGTTGGACAGATTTGAGACTTACCTAAGATTTGTGATTTATGGAAAAGAGGAAACTTGGAGGCAATGAGATTTTAATCAGCGATTGCCACAGTCTTCCATGTATGAAGAATCAAGGGCCTGAACCGTGATAGTAATAGTGGGAACAGAGGAATAAAACTTAACTTTTGAAAAATTGGTTCTACAGGACAGTTATGTATAAATTATAAGAAATGATGAAAATAAGGTGTTCCAGATTTAGCCAAGGCTGTGAGCTCAGGCAAGGGAGAATGCTAGGTAGTTTTATGGGACAAATGGAAATTGTAATCGTCCATGGGCAGGCTGTGTTTACGGAGACGATACTGCATCTGAGTGGATATAGCCTATGGTAACTAGAAAAAGGGAACTGGGGAAAGGTCGAGGCTAGACGTGTAGATTTGGGTATCATCTGCATATGGATAACAGGATTACTTAAGTGCCTAAAAGAAAATGAAGAATATTGGGAGGGGACTGGAAGAGAAAGGTAAAATAATAAAAGAAACAGAAATGGCCAAAGAGGTATTAAAAATCCAAGAAGTTATTGTATCATAGGACCCCAAGATAATCTAGTCAGCAGTGTCAAATACTGCACAGAAAGCAGGTAGGATGAGGCCTCTGAAAAGAACATTGGGTTTGACAAGTGGTCACTGGAGACCCATGGAGATTGTGTAGGAAACGGTGTCGGTGACCAAGTCAGATTTCAGAAGCTCAAGCGGTAATGATAGATTGGAAACAGATAAACAGGATAGTAACAAAAAGGGGGTAAGAATCCCAAGGAAACTAATTTTTTTCAAGTGAAAACTTGTTTATGGTTGACAGTAATATGGAAGCTACTGAAAGACAGATTTAAGCATCAGAGGGAGATAGCATGGTGTCTCTTGTCGAGGTTCTTTATCTCTAGTCTCATTGATATAGTTCCATTCTCTGTATCAGTGCTGATTATGTCAGTCCCCTACTGAAGGAACTCTCTGGGTTTCTCATCGCCAGGAGAAATCCAATATCCTTAGCATAGCCGACAAGATGCCTTGCACCCTGGTTCTAACCTGTGTTTCCCATTTCATCTTTTGCCACTCACGGCACAGATTTCAGATTCTTTCCAGGTTGAGTCTTTGTCCACGTTGCTCCTTCTGCCTGAAAGATCCTTCTTCCCATCTTCCACATGGAAAATTCTAACTCATCCTTCAGGTATCATCTGGCTCAAATATCTCCTTGTTTTTGAACTCTTTTCTCACTCCCCAGGCTCAGTTTGGGTCTCTCTCTTTGGTGCTTCAATAAGAAATTGTCCATTAATATTTTTGTCTCAGCATCCTGCATTGCAGCTCATAGATTCCCATAGCTGTTTTCTCCATCAGACTATATGATCTCTGAATATAAGGACTGTCTTTTTTGTTGTTGTAATCCCCATGACTGGCACAAGACAAACTCTTGCTAAAAGCATCAGAAAAATGAATGAGAGAAAAAAAAAAAAAGAAATGAATGAGTGAGTATTCATATAGAGAGATGTATCTTGAGGTACATAGGATGGAAGTGAAGAAGCGTCCTAGTGCTAAGTGAAATAAGCCAGACACAGAAGTACACATACCTCATGACCTCACTTATGTGTGGGATCTAAAAAGAGTTGAACTCAGAGAACCAGAGTATAGAATGGTGCTTGCCAGGGGCTAGGGTGTGTGGGAAATGGGGAGATACTGATCGAAGGGTACAAACTTTCAGTTATAAGATGAAAAGTTCTGAGAATCAAATGTACGGCATGGTGATTATAGATCGTAATACTGTATTGAATACTTAAAATTTGCTAAGAGAGTAGTTCGTGAGTGTTTTCACCACAGACAAAAATGGTAACTGAGGTAATGGATGTGTTGATTGACTTGATTGTGGTAATCATGTATATTATACATGTATATTAAATTATTATATTGCCTTCCTTAAAAAATCATGTAATACAAACAAAATATATGCAATTTTTGTTTGTCAGTTATACCTCAAAAAAGTTGGGAGGGGGAAGCTATATGAATTTGAGTAAGCTAATTTCTCCAAACTTGAGTTTCTTGTTGGTTGAAGGAAGATAATATTTACCTTGCAGTGTGCTTGTGAGAATAAAATCTACAAAATATAGACCAAACAGTTTAATGACCAGCATTTAGTAATCGTTAATGTTGTAGCTATTTCCATCTCCCACCTTTGTGGTGCAGATCTCCCGTTCGTTGCTCTCTGGTCTTGGTTTTTGGCTGCAACTTTAATCTGTCCTCTACAGAGAAGAATTTTTATTTTTTTAAGTTAAATTTTGATGTTAAGATATTTAAACTCAAGTCTATCTTTATACAGTAGTATTTCATCTACCTAAATGATGCCATCTGATTAACAATACCCATTCTGGCATCAAATGAATTCAACAAAAAAATCTAGAGTTGAATTATGCGTTGATTTAGTAAGTTTGCAATTAAGTCTGAATTGTTTTACGAGTCTCCAAATAACTTCCCAGAGACTCTAGCTTCAAGGCTCACTACACTGGATCCAGGGACACCCTCCTTGTCTTATCTTTGGGCTTGTGTTGCCCTAAGTGATTTAGATCATCTCCTTCTGTTGTTTTTTTTTAAGCAAAATTTTTGTGGTTAATAAAAACATGTGCTTACAGCTTTTTTTTGTGTGTAGATAAAGGCAAGGATTCCACATCAGATTTAGATCAAGAGACAGATTTTTGGAAGAAAATGATGGATGTGTCCTCTGGGGGAAGTGGAATGCAGTGATGTTCGGTCTCTGACTGAGTTTAAGGCATTTATGAACATTTCCACCCCCACACCCACGCACATACACAAACAGCGGTCACAACTGCAGCCCCAGACGCTGCCTCTCTCCCCAGTCTCATATCCAAAGTGCATCTGTTGTTTTCCATAACATGAAATAAATCCCTCTCTTTTGCCCAGTGGTGAAAAGCTTATATAAATACTAAAACTTCAGCTATTCCCCTGAGTTTTCCGTTGGCAAGCCCACAGATATGGGTTTGTTTGGATATTGACATGCATTTTTCTGTGCAGATCTTTCAGGCCACTTGGGTGAGTCTAATGGTGATAAATTCACTTGTCCTGAAAATTTATCTGACTAAATGTTATAACACTCTGTTTATGAAAACTTAAATAATTGGCACCCTGATTGAAAAGACTCCAGGTTCAAAGTATCCCTTTTAGTCTTTCAAGATATATCATTCTTGTGATATGTATCTATTATGTCTCTATATCTCTATGTATCTATCTATATCTATATCTTAGGCAGTCTTGGCCAGGAGGTGATTTTCCCAGTCATTGAAAAGAAAGCATGGGTGTGAACAATTGACTGATGCAAGACATCTAATGTTGCATTGTGCTATTCCCATGAAAGGATATTTTTCAATATTTAGAAATGAAGTATTTTATTGTGTATTAAGTAGGAATAGTTAACATTACCGGGCCATAATTTAAATGTGTAATGAAAAATCTTTATCATAATGGAGAGAAAAGGGAAGGCACTATTTTTAAAGACAATAATCAATGCCTTGTGTATAGTAGGCACTCTTTAGATGGTTACAGAACAAGTGGGTGTGTGAATAGGATCAACTATATTCCTAGTGAAAGGTAACACTACCTTCAGTAAACAGTTTGTTATATTATTATATAAAAATTTATCTGAATGAAATAATTTATAGTCTGTCTTTTAGAGACTATATGAACTCAAACTTCTCTTTTCTTTTTCTTTTTCTCTATTAGATGACAATTAGACAAATATCCTCAAAGCATTGATACTGTTTTTATCCTTTTTTAAAATAGTGCATTTCTCTGACATAAATTCCCATAGAATCTGCTGACCCGAGAGTAATTCTAGCTATGTGAAAGAACTGAACAGAAGCCCATGAATATTAAGCATTTCTACTGTATTTCCACTAGTCCCTCCAAGTTAGTTAAGCATTTTCCTTGCTGCCACCAGCAAGGAAGGGGATGTGGGGCTATACCCAGGTGGGGTCTGAGTGGTGGCCTGGCCTGGGCGGGCCTGCCCCGGGCCTCCCTGGGTTACCTTTGGGTCCCTGTGGTCAAAAGGCCAGAGGCGCCTGGAGTGAGAGCTGACCCAGCGCCAGCACCGCTGGCCCAGCCCCTCGCTGCGGGCCTTCCGGGGGTCGCGGCCTTAGGGTGTTGGGATGCAGCAGAACATGTGTGACTGAGTTGAGCTGAGTTCACAAACTGACTGAGCTGACTAGGGGCTTCTTGACAGAATGGGTGCCCGGTGACCTTGGTTCTAAGTTCTGTTGGGTTCAGTTGACAGGGAAGTGAGGTCACTTCCTGGGGTCCCCTTCCCCAAGCTTCCTCCTTCCACAAAGCTCCCCAGGGGCCTCTCTGGGCTGCTGACTGCTCACCTCCCAGCCCATGCCATGTGCGCACACAGTGACACCAACTCAGCCCCCCCCCCCAGGACCCTGCGGAGGCCTGGATGCAGCCAGGGAGCCAGCTCTGAGGACGTGGCTGGGTTCGGACCCGGACCCCCTCGTCTGCAGTGCTGTCACACTGGACGAGCCGCCTGCCTCTCAGGGTGTCCCCAGTGCCCCGGCGGCACGGTGGGGATCATTCTGGCCCCTCCTTCCTGGGGAAGCCATCGTGTCTCCAGAGCCACAAACACCTACCGCACCTGTCAGCTCCGCAGGCTGGCATCACAGGGAGCTCGTGCACAGACTCAGCAAAGGGAGGGCCCCACAGAGGGCTGGTGGAGCACAGGGCACACCCCACACAGGCTGGGGTCTGCCCTGGGGTCCGGAGAAAGTCACTCCCCTTGCCGCCTGCTTCCCAGCTCCCTGTTGGGGCGGGGGGAGGAAGAAACTGAACATAACTGTGACTTCCTTTTCGCTGGCATACCACCTCCTGGGTCATTGTGTCATGTTGAGATTCAGGCCCAGTGTCTCATCTCGGCCTCTGGGGTGGGCTGCCCCACAATGCTCTCTGCTTTTATGCCTTCTGGTCACGTGTCCTTGTGTGACCACCCCCCCCACACACACACCCTCCCCTGCAGGGTGGATGGACATTGGGACCGGGTTCTGACCTGCAGAGTGACGTGTGAAAATGGGCGTGACTTCCGCTCGTTCCCAGCTCCGGTGTTCCTTCTCCCCCTCTCTGTCTCTCAGTGCCTGTCTTGTCTCTCTCTCTCTCTCTGTTTCTCTCTCTGCCTCTGCCTCTCTGTGTTTCAGTCTCTCTCTTTTCCTGGATGCATGTGCGTATACGTTTACGTGCATATCTCTGTATTTATGTGTTTGTATTGTTAGGGTCCAGGGCAGGTCACTTCTGAAAATGCCTTGATGACATAGTGATTCTTTTCATGTTGCTGAAGAAAAAACTTCTTTGCAAGTTGTGTGAGCACTTTGGTGGGGTCAGCTGTAAGGATCAGCACTGCCGGGGAAGGGCTGCGCCTGTGGCCCTTTGATGCGTCCTGCACACTGTTTCCCTGGAGAGGAGTGTCTGTTCTCTCGTCCCTCCGGGAAATCTGCTGGGGCCTCTGCCTCCTCACGTTGTCACCAGGGCTGGCTGTGACCAGGCTAAAGACCTGCCAGCGTCATGGTGACCAGTGCTGTCTCCACGGTGTGTCCGTCCGCCTGTGTCCTCCCCCAAGAGGTCGAGCACGTCTAACCCACACTGGCCACCTGCTCTGCCTCTCGTTGGAACTGCCTGTGTGTGTTCTGTTTGTGTAGAGCACTGGGTTTCGAGAGGTCTTTGGACCCCGGGGATGTGTAGCCTTTGTCCAACCTTGGGTTCTGAGGAACGCTTCTTCCGGGTCGTGGTTTGTCTTTCCGGCTATATTTCTGGACTTTTGCTGGTTTCTTGATTTGCTTGGTTTTGCTTTTGCCCCAGGAAGAGCTAAGCATCTCCCTTCTGTCTTCTGGCTGTGGTGTCACAGGGGGAAGGGCAGTGCCTCCCCCAAGGTTAGGCACAGAGTTACTGAAAGGGCTTCACTGTGTACATCACATCTTTAGCCCACCTGGATTTCCCTTTCAGATAATCAAAATGCTATGTCAAGTGAAAACAAAACAAAACATCACCAGCCCGCACTTAAACCTTGTGGACAGGCGCACAAAGCCAACTTGTATATGATTTCATTGATAGGGCATCCCCGGTATAGGTAAAAACCCTGAGAGAGAAACAGGATTAGGGCTTGTTACGGGGGAGGGAGGACGTGTGGTGTGCTTTGGATACAAGCTTTTAGTTCATGGAAGGAAGTAGGTTCAAACCAGTGGTGTTGGTCTCACAGCATTGTGAATGCACTTAATGCTCCTGGATTGCAGAATTTAAAATGGGAGATGGGTAAAGTGTATTATTATAAACTTAAAACATAAAATGATGATAGTGTAATAGAAAAGAACAAATTTGACTCCATATTTTATCTGTTGTTCTGGCTCTAACCCTGTGTCCCATTTTCTAGGCTTAGTCTTGCTAGCTCTGCACCTTTTGTAAAACAATATTGCCTTTAGTCCCTCTGGGAAACAAGAGAGCCTATTGTGAAGGCTCTGACCTTTAAGGATATTAAGTCATGTCTGAGTCCAGTCTTTGCATAAGGTAGGCATTCGTTACACACCTATTTTATTCTGCTTTCTTTTCCTTTAACTGTTTTCTCTAATGTGGCACTGTTTGGAATACCCCTTGATGCTCTTCCACTCTGAGATTGATTTAAAATGGTTCAGCCTGTCCTGAATTAGCTGTGGCTTCCAGCACATGCAATTAAGTGGCAGCAGGCTGGTCACATAGATGTAACCAGGGGCATGGCATAGACAAAAGATCCTTTGCAAATCATAACCTGAAAACCAGGAAACTGCTGGCCTTCTTTGCTAATGGCATAGAGTTTGTCCAGAAGTATGCCATGGGTACCTCATGGGAAAGTGATGTTGATAAATTTTGTGACAAAGGTGATATCATTATAATAAAAATACTTTACAAGGGAGGACAGACGTACACTTTAAAAAGTAGTTTTCCTGCCTCATCTGATGCTCACTGTGTTCTTAGACGGTAGATTCAGATCTCAGAGTTAAGTGACCAAACCTGCCCTCTTTCCATACTTGTTAGTGTAAAGTTTTTGAGTAACTCACCCAAGGCCACCCTCTGTGAGGGCAGGCTGTTTGCCACGAGAATGACAACATGGACTTTGAATCCAAGTAGACCCAAGTCCAAATCCCTGCTTAAGTGCTCATTAGCAGTATAATTCTGTAGTTTCTTTGTCTACCTCAGCTTTAATTTCTTCATCTACAAGTTTGGAATACAATAGTTAACCTTCAGCGTTGTTTTGAATTTGAAATTAAATAATACCCATGAAGTGCCTGTCCCCAGTGGGGTCTTAACAGTGTTGACTCCCTTCTGCTAGTACAGGATGGAGCCAGGACCTGTCCCCAGTCTTGTGGCTAATCCCATTTCTCTTGTGAAGCATTTCCCAGATGAGACAACCGGTACATAGTATTTCTGCCTTGGCTGCAGAACTTTTCTTTTTTTTAATAGTGAGGTGCAGTTGATTTCCAATGTCGCATTTGTTTTAGGTGCACAGCATTGTGATTGTATACTTTTATAGATTATATTCCATTTTAAGTGATTATAAAATGATGACTCTCTTTCCTTATCCTTGTAGCTTATTTATTGTATATGTAGTAGTTTGTATCTCTTAATCCCATACAGTGATCTTGCCACATCCCACTTCTTTCTCCCTTCTGGTAACCACTAGTTTGTTCTCTTTATCTGTGGGTCTGTTTCTGCTTTGTTACATAGATTTGTTTCTGTTACTTTTTTTTAGATTCCACATATAAGTGGTAACATAAAGTATTTGTCTTTCTCTGCCTTATTTGACTAAGCACAATACCCCTCTAGGTTCATCCACTTTGTTGCACATGTCAGAGTTTCATCCTTTTTATGGCTGAGTAATAGTCCATTATGTATCTGTATATATACTCACACACACGCATAAATATATATGTATATATCTCAGATATTTAATGGAGACTTAGGTTGTTTTCATGTGTTGGTCATTATGAATACTGCTGCAGTGAACAGACGGGTGCAGGTATCTCTTCCAGATAGCAATTTCCCTTCTTTTGGATAAATACCCAGAAGTGAAATTGCTGGATCATATGAAAGTTTTACTTTTAATTTTGGGGGGATCTTCCATACTGTTTTCCATAGTGGCTGCACCAATTTACGTTTGCACCAACAGTGCACACGGGTTCTCTTTTCTCATCCTTGCCAACATGAGTTTTGCTTGTTTTGTTTTCATTTTTGATAAAAGTAATGCTAAATGGTGTGAGGTGATCTCATTATGGTTTTGATTTGCATTTCTCTAATAATTAGTGGTGTTAAGCACGTATTCATATGCCTGTTGGTTATCTGTATGTCTTCTTTGAAAAGCCATCTACCCAGATCTTCTGCCCAGTTTTTATGTTTTGTGGGGTTTTTTTGTTTTGTTTTGTTTTGTTTTGTTTTGTTTTGGATATTGAGTTGTATGAACTGTTTGTGTATTTTGGATATTAACCCCTTTTTGGTCTTATCATTTGTGAATATATTCTCCCATTCTGAATCTTTTCATTTTGTTGATGGTTTACTTTGCTGTGCAAAAGCTTTCAAATTTAATTAGGTCTCATTTGTTTTTGCTTTTATTTCCTTTGCCTTTGGAGACAGATGTGAAAAATATTGCTATGATTTATGTCAGAGAATGTTCTGCCTATGTTCTCTTCTAGGAGTTTAATTGTTTCAGGTCTTACATTTAAGTCTTTAATCCATTTTGAGTTATTTTTGTACATGGTGTCAGGAAAGGTTCTAATTTCATTCTTTTACAGGCAGCTGAACGGTTTTCCCAACACCACTATGGAAGAGTGTTTCTCTCGTACATTTTCTGTTGGTTGTATATTCCTTCCTCCTTTGTTAAAGATTAATTGACCATAGGAAGGTGGGTGTATTTATGCTCTTTTATTGATCTGATTTTGTGCAAGTACCATGCTGTTTTGTTTACTGTAGCTTTGCAGGACAGTCTGAAGTCAGGGAGCGTCATACCTCCAGGTTTGTTCTCTTTTCTTAATATTACTCTGGCATTCCAGGGTCTTCTGTGGTTTCATATGAATTTTTGGATTATTTGTTTTAGTTCTGTGAAAAATATCATGGGTATTTTGATAGGGATTGCAATAAGTCTGTAGATTGCTTTGGGAAATATGGGCATTTTAGCAATATGAACAATTCTTCATGGACTATCTTTCCATTTGTTTGTAGTATCTTCAGTTTCCTTCATTAATGTCTTATAGTTTTCAGAGTCTAGGTCTTTACCTCATTAATTAAGTTTATTCCCAGATATTTTATCCTTTATGATGTGATTTTAAAACAGATTGTTTTTGCTTTCTGTTTCTGATAGCTCATTATGAGTGAATAGAAATGCATCAGATTTCTGTATATTAATCTTGTGTCATACAACTTTATGGAATCTGCCTATTAGTCCCAATAACTTTTTGGTGGAGACTTGGATTTTCTCTATAATACCATCTGCAGGTACTGACAGTTCTACCTCTTCCCTTCAAATTTGAATGCTTTTTATTTCTTGTTCTTGTTGAATTGCTATGGCTAATGTTAAATAGAAGTGTCAAGAGTAGGCATCCTTGTCTTGTTCCTGATTTTAGAGGAAAGACTTCCAGTTTTGACTGTTGAGTATGACGTTAGCTGTGAGTAATTATGGGTTTATTATAAATGGGTTTATTATGTTGAGATATGTTGCCTGTATACAGCTCGGATGAGGGTATTTATCCTGAATGGATGTTGAATTTTGCCAAATGCTTTTTCTGCATCTATTGAGAGGATCATATAATTTTTATTCTTCCTTTTGTTAATGTGGTGTATCATATTGATTGATTTGCAAATATTGAATGATGCTTGAGTCCCTAGAATCAATCCCACTTGGTCCTGCTGTATGATCCTTCATATATGTATATATATCTGTGTGTGTGTGTGTGTGTGTGTGTGTGTATACATACATACAGTTGGGCTCGGTTTGCTAATATTTTCTCAACCATTTTTTTGCATCTATATTGATCAAAGATATTGGCCTGTAATTTTCTTTTCTGTAGTGTCTTTGTCTACTTTCAGTATTAGGGTAATGGTGGCTTTTCAAAATGAATTTGGGAGTCTTCCTTTTCTTCAGTTTTTTGGAATAATTTGAGGAGGAAAGGTATTAGCTATTCTTTGTATGCTTGGTACAGTTCCCCTGTGAAACTGTCTGTTCCTGGACGTAATGTTTGCCGGGAGTTTACTACAGATTCAAGTTCACCACTGGTGATCAGTCTGTTCAGATCATCTGTTTCTTCCTAATTCTGTCTTGGCAGTTGGTATGTTTCTAGAAATTTGTTCATTTACTCTGAGTTTTCCTATTTTTTGCATATAACTATTTGTAGTATTCTTTTATGATTTTCTTTTGTATTGGTGGTATTGGTTGTTATTTCTGTGGTATTGGTTGTTATTTCTACCTTTGATTTCTTCTTTTATTTGGGTCCTCTTTTCTTCTTAGTGAGCCTGGCTAAAGGTTTATCAATTTTGTTTATCTTTTCAAAGAACAGCTCTTGGTTTCATGAATCTTTTCTCTTGTTTTTTGGGCTCTATTTTAGTTATGTTCTCTCTGATCTTTATAACTTCCTTCCTCCTGCTGACCTGGAGCTTTTGTTCTACTTTCCTAATTCTTTAAGACTTTTTTGTTTCTTTCTTGAAGAAGACCTTTTTCACTATAAACCTCCTTCTTAGAACTGCTGTTGCTGCATCCAAAAGATTTTCATTTGTCTTGGGGTATTTTCTGATTTTCTCTTTGATTTCTTTATTGGCCCATTGGCTTTTTTAGTAGCTTGTTTGGTCTCCACATGTTTGTGCTTCTCCTGTTTCTCTTCCTTTAATTGATTTCTAGTTTTAAACCATTGTGGTTGAAAAAAATGCTTGATATAATTTGTATCCTCATAAATTTGCTGAGACTTCTTTTCTGGCCTAGCATGTAATCTGTCCTGGAGCTTGTTCCGTGTGCACTTGAAAAGAATGTGAATTATGCTGTTTTTGGATGGAATGTTTTATAGATATATATTAAGTCTAACTGGTTACTGGTCATTTGAAACTGCTCTTTTCTTATTGATTTTTCTGTCTGGATGGTCTGTCCACTGATGTAAATGGGATGTTAAAGTTCCACACTATTATTGTATTATTACCAACTTCTCCCTTGGTTTCTGTTAATATTTGCTTCATATATTTAGGTGCTCCTGTGTTGAGTACATATATGTCAATGAGTATAATACCCTCTTTTTGTATTGATCCTTTTATCATTATATAATACCCTTCTTTATGTTTTGTTATAGAGTGTATTTTAAAGTCTGTTGTTCTGATACGAGTATTGGTACCCCATCCTTTTTTGTCATTTCCATGTGCACGAAATATCTTTTTCCATCTCCTCACTTTCAGTCTGTGTGTGTCTTTACCTCTGAAGTAAGTCCCTTGTAAGCAGCATATAGATGGAGTTTTTTTAATCCAATCAACCACCTTATATCTTTTGCTTGGAGCATTTAGTCCATTGATATTTAGAGTAATTATTGATAGATATATACTTACTGCCATTTAGGGCTGCTGTTTCTTCATCCCCAAATGAGAAAACTGGTAAACAGTTATTTCTCGGCAACATCACAAAGTGTTTGGAAAAGGAGAGCAACCACACAGTCACAGATATTAGCATTGATTTTCCCCCAGTTGGCCTGAAGCCTTGCTGCAGTCTGTGACAGAAATGTGTGTACTCCTGCTGAGTCCTATTGTGACTTTTGTTCCTAATTCAGACAGATGGGGATTATCATCAAATTCGAAATCCCCCCAAAAAGATTTGAATGTGCCACTAACTGGGAACACATGGAGAGGTGTTCAGACAGATAGACGCTTGTTCAGTTAGATGCTGTGTGACAAGGAGTGGGGAAGCTGCATAGAAGCAGGCCTTATCTGCCCAATTTGGTCCTTCTTAGTTCCGTACTTGCACTTAAGGATTGAGCCTTCTTACTGAGTGACTCTGTTCATCTTGGTTCCTCCATGAGGATGCAGGATGAAAAAAAGAAGGTCCTTCATTGATTGTTTGAAATTATAATATATTAGAAAATGTGAGGTATAGTGAAATCAACAGCTCAGGAGATGATTTCCATTGAAAAGATAGCTTGAAGGGGGAGGATATACCTCAATAGTAGAGTGCATGCTTAGCATGCATGAGGTCATGGGTTCAATCCCCAGTACTTCCATTAAATAAAAATAAATAAATAACACACCCCCCAAAAAGCAAACAAAAAATACATACTCTGTGCCGTCATTGTATCAGGTATTGGGGAGACAACATTAAACAAGGCAGACAGTTCCTAAGCTCATATACCTTAGTGTCAAACAAGAGAAAGGTAATTATTCAAGCTGTTTCAGTCTATTCACTAAGTCAGTGTCAGTGATACGGAAGAACCTTTGCAGTGGGAATCCATGGGGGTCATCTCCTGTGGACTTCGGGGAATCCAAGTTACTGGTCATGGTGGTCAGTGACCAAGTGGTGGTAACAGTGTGGATCAGCTACAACTCTCATATGGTGTTTGTCAAATGAAAACTCATATGGCTGCTTTGAAAACCAGTTGATGAGTTTCTCATGAAGTTAAACATAGAGTTGTCATACAACCCTGCAATTTCACTAGTAGGTATTTACCCATGTAAAATGATAGTCTATGTTTACATAAAAACCTTTATTCATATGTTACAATGGCTTTGTTCATAATCTCCTAAATCTGAAAACAGCTCATATGTCCTTCAGGTGGTGAGTGAATAAACAAATTCTGGTACAGTAGGACACAACTCAGTAGTAATAGAGAACAAACAACAGATACATGCAGCAAGGTGGCCAAATCTCAAATTATATGGTAACCATAACCCCTAATATATGAATAATTACCTTGGTATAAATGGTCTAAATGCATCAGTTAAATGATAGAGATGGGCAGAGTATATTTTAAAAAACAGGTAACTCAACTGTATTCTTTTTAAAGAAGCTCACTTTAAATTCACTGACATAGATAGGGTTGAAAGTAAAAGGATAAAGAAGCTACACCATACAAACATTAATAACAAAAAAGTAGGGATAGCTATATGACTATCCAGTAATGTAGAGTTTAGAACAAAGAAAATGACTAAAACTGAAGAGGGATATTGCATATTGATAAAAGGATCAATCTACCAGAAAGACACAACTAACCTAATCATGTCCGTGAAAAACAACAGAGCCTGAAAAATATGAAAGGAAAATCGTAGCGCTGAAAGGAGAAATAGGGATATCTACAGTTATGGCTGGGGACTGCAACACTCCTCTTTCAGCAAGTGATGGAACTATTGGAAAATCAACAAGGATACAGCATATGTGGACAATTGAATGAACCAATAGAATCTCATTGTACACACACATATGTAAAACACTCCACACACAATAATATAGTACATACTTTGTTCAAGTGCTCGTGGACTGTTTGCCAAGACTGGCCATATCCTGGGCCATAAAATAGAAACATCAATGAATTTTTAATATTGAAATCGAGTGTGTCCTCTGACCTCAGTGAAATCAAATTAGAGATCAATAACCGGCAATAGGAAAATCTCTAACTACTTGGAAATGCAGCAACACATGATCAAAGAGTAAGTCTAAAAGAAAAAAGATTTTAAAGTATAGACGTAAACAGTGAATGAAAATGAAAATGAAAATACAGCCTATCAAACCTGTGTAGAATGCAGCTAAAGAAGTACCGAGAGGGAAATTTATAGCAATACATGTTTACATTACAAGTGAGGAAAGATCTCAAAATATTAATCTTAAATTTCTACTTCCAGAAACTTAAGAAGAAGCAGAAGAAGCAAGTAGAAGGAAGGAAACAATACATTCACTCTGAAATTGAAAATAAGAAAGAAAATCAGTATATCAAAAGTTGGTTCTTTGAAAAAACTCAATAAAATTAATATTCCTCTAGTAAGATTAATAAAAATAAAAGAAACACAAATCATCACTGTCAGAAATGAAATATATGTCACTACAGATTCTGCAGTCTTTAAAGAATAACAAAATAATACTACGAACAAGTTTATCCTTATAAGTTTAGTAACTTAAAGAAACCAATTCTTCAAACACCACAACTACTAAAGCTCAACCAAGATGAAATAGGTAATCTGAGTAGTTGTATAATCATTAAGAAATGGGATTTGTAATTAAAAGTCTGTTGAAAATAAAATTAGCCATTTAATGGTGGTTTTTCTGGGGCAAGGGGGTCTCAGACACCGATGGTAGTTTTTTTTCACATTGGTTAAGGAAATGGGGCTTTCAGTTTATCAAGTTTTGCACTGATGAGTGAATTTCATTCATAAACATAGTGATGGATGTCAAAGGAGATACGAAAACCATGATTTATATTTCCACTTATAGTAGCATAATTTCCCTTCCTGCTCTTAATTCTTTACATTAAGTAGAATGTGCTATTTTTAGTTTCATTTTTTTCACAGGTAATTTTTCACAGCTTTTCTCATCACCCACTGCTATGGTACCTTTTTTAATATCTTCTTTAGGCAGAATTAATTCCTTCCTTATCGGGATCTGCAGAGCACTGAATGCAGTGTGAGAATTGTTTACAGGACACCTGTAATTTCTTCACAGAGGCCCCTGTGTTAAAGAAGTTGTGTTTTAGTCCAATGTCTTTGCAGCCCTCCTACTGGCCCAGTGTCTGGGACATAGCAGGCACTCCATAATTCCTGTTGACTTGAAATCCAAGTCAGGGAAATTACTTGAGAGTAGACCACTGAGAATAGAAGGTAGCATTGTCTTATGATTTTTCACCAAATTGGCTTGAGATTATCAACAGAGATACAATGAACACAATTTTTCCCCGAAAAGTAAATTGGGAGTGGAGGATACCGATCTGTATAACAATAAAAAATTTTGTTCTGAGAAATCAGTAAAAGATTCTGTAAGATTTTTCATCTGTGAGAAAAGATGAGTGGTTTGGGGGTAATTCTGAGTTTATTATAAAATCTTACTCCTCTCTGTACAGAAAACCCATTTTAATATTGCTAAGATAGTATGTTTTATGAGCAGGAGAATGAGTGAATTATGAGTTTGGCCAGGGCTGGAAATGGAATTGTGGTATTCAGAGATCAATCTCACTGTATTTTTTTTTTCATTTTTAATTTATTCTCTCTTAATCTAGGACTTTCTTTTTTTTTTTTTGCACTTTTTTTAAACATTTTTTATTGATTTATAATCATTTTACAATTTTTTTCTTTTTTTTTTCCAATCTCACCATATTGACTCATTTCCAGAAACTTTGGGGGATTGTGTGTAGACATGCACACAACTAAGTATTGGTTGTTTCTGTGTCATGCATTTAATTGATAAACAGGTTTAATTCAAGGAGCTAAATTGGCTTCAGTATCCCGACACTTCTGGCAGTGGGGTCTCTTTGGGATTGAATTATTTACTTATTGGCTCTTGACCACCTTCCACTTTAATACCCAAAGGCAAATGATGGCTCCAGTGACTGTTTGCTTTTCACTGGGGGCCCATGAGGATGCCAGGAAGGAGATGTTGGGAGGGTCACATCAAAGACTGAAGGCATGTGTGCAATTAAAGAAATCCTCTTTAGTTATTCTGACCCCCCGATGGAAAGGAGGGTCTTCCTTTTGCTTCTCACTCTTCAAGGTAATTAACTGTATTCTATATTCTATATATAGACAAAGACTTGTAGAAGAAAAAAATAAATGTGACCTTTCTGAAGAATTTTTGCTCCTGAAATAAGTTTTTTGTCACTTACAAAGAGATGACAACTTAACTGCTGAGCTTTTCGTGTGTCTGGACAGGAAAAATGACTCAGCAGACCCTTGGCAAAACTGTGTATATGACTGCATATTTGTTTAACCTTTCTCACAGAAGAGTCAAGGAATGAAGCCGTGGTTCTATATTGATTGCAACAGATAGCGGTCAGCTTCTCAGTGTAAAGCCAAACAAGAGAGAGGGGAAATGTGGACAGAAACTTGCTGGAGCCAGGGGTCCTTCTCCAGGAGGGTTCTGTGGAGAGCAGAGCCTGGGCGGCCTTCAAAGCAGTCTGGAAAGCAGTGCCGGGTTCATGGCATGGCAAAACTGGAGCAGAATGAGCAAGCCCCTGCTTCACAGGTCAGCCCCTCTGGGCACTGAGCTGGGTATAGGTCCCTGGGCCTCAGATCCTACGACCAGGGACAAGTGAAAAGACAATGAAGGAAGTCAAGTGGAATGACATTCCAAAGAAGCACAAAGAAAGTTCTCCGAGAGTGTAAGGGAAACCATTTTGTGGGTGGGGTAAGTGGGCAATCTATGGAAGAAGTGACATTTGTACTGGGTCATAGGCTTCTGATAGAGTGGTGAGAGACTCTCCAGGTGGAAAGGTCTCAGTGGGCCAAGGTGGTTGCAAGTGGCATTGAGTCCTTAGACACAGCCAGTGTTATCAGAGGTACATTTTGTAGCAAGATAAAAACTGCTGACCAATATACTGCTTCCTTTGTGCTTAATGTAGATTAACTCATTTCATCTTCCCAACTCCAGAGGGGCCACTGACAAGAAGGGGTACAAGGGAATTTCTTGGGGTGGTGGTGGTGTTCTATATTTTAATTATAAAGATATCATTATTTGTCAAAACTTATTGATCTGTATCCTTGAAATCTCCATATTTTATTGCATGTAAGTTAGCCTCAATATATAAAAATGAAAAAAAAATATGAGGGGAAAAAAAAGTAGAGCCAGGGTATCACCTTGGATAATTTTTTCATTGTGTGTTTATTACACTTTTACAATGGCCGATGTAAACCTTCAAAATTACGATTTCTGTGTTTCATTTATGGATGCTCAAGTATAAAAGCAAATGGCATTCTTGACATCTGAAAGAGTAATTCCAATTTAATCAGAATTGTGTGATTGTGCTCTTTGTATGGACGTGAAAAAGGTTTTACCTTCCACCGTCTGAGCTAAGGAAAAGGGTAGAGGTCTTGGACTTCAAAGAAGAGGGGTCAGTTCATAGGACCATCAGGGAAGCAGATGTTTGGTAAACAGATGTTTGCCCTGCCATGCACGTATCTCTCCGATAAAGAAGTTACCCCTGGTAGTAGCTCTCTTCGCGGTACAGGGCCCCTTTTGAAGTTCTTTTAGGCAGTTAAGAGGGAGGTAAAAAGCTTTTCTGAGACTGCTGGGTCTTGATTGCCTTCAGCTCAAAATATTGTACATGCCAAAGTGGCACTTTTGGGGGTGGGGCGTATTCTGCTCCCTCCATTACATAAAATCATTGATGAAAACAAAGTGACAAATTTTTCTTTCGAATCAGTTAATTCCTTCATCTATGTATACAACGATAAATACTAAGTATTTAATTATATTCCAGAATAAGATACACAAATTCTGTTCAGCAAGGTTGCATTGTCAGTGAGGTGAACAGGCAAAAAAAGAAAGTAATCAGAGCAAGTAATGTGATTATATCAAATGAAAGGTGGTACGGTGAGTGAAGGAGTTAAAGACAGCGCTAGACATTCTAGGGTCACCTACCACACCATGTTGACTACTGTGAAATTTATTCCAAGGCCCCTGGCAAACCGTTGATGGGTTCTAGTGAGAGACTAAGATGATTTGGTGTGTGTTCAGAAAGATCTCTGCTAGTCAGCATGTTGAAAAGGAATTGACTGAATCACAGCTGCAATCTGACAGTGAGAGTCAGGCAGCTCTCCAAACCTAGGTAGCAGTGGTTTGCAACTAAGATTATAGCAGATAGAGCTCAGAGAAAAGAAGGAGCATTTGATAAATATCTGTGTTGGAGCTTGTAAACTTCTCAAATACTTCATTTGAAAAAAAGGATGTAGGTATTATTAGGGTTTCTTGGGCAAAAATTACTGAGTAGACTTAGTGTCTAGAAACTCTCAATAATGTCTTTTCTTTTCTTTTCTTTTTTTCTTTCTTTCTTTTTTTTTTTTTACATTTCAGTGTTAATGGAAATTTGCAGGTCCAGACTGAAGGATAGGAATGTGGTACTGGAGTAATCCAGACACTGAAAGATGAGCCCAAAAGCTTAAGATTTTTAGACCTGATGTTTCAATTTCACATTTTTATTTAATAATAAACTCAAAGCCTTGCTGGATGCTTCATAAATTTTAGTGGAAAAATCATGAATTGTTGGAAAGTTTGCCTCTGTGGAAAAGTAAAATAATGCTGCTTTGCTATACAAGAAGCTTTTTAAGGTGGTCTTCTCAGTATTTCAGGACTCTATCTCTTTAAATGCAGTTAAGTAGAACTTCATGTTTGGGAAGACTTTTCCAGAGAGCAGTCCCATCATGTTTTATGTTTTTTGAAGATTTCTTTGAAATGCAAGATTTCAGCTTTTCTTTTACTTCAGTATTGCCTTTTCTCACATATTGTCAAAATTTATGAACCTGAGCATTCATAATATGTTCTCGAATAGTAACTGAGCAGACTTCATGCATGTTGCAACTCTGGAAATACTGTAAGTTAAATATAAGCCAGGTATGATACTTTCTTAAAATTTTTTTCCTTGGATAGGAAATTTCATGTTTTGTTTTAATTATTGATTTACTAGCTTTTACTAGATTTATAAATAGTATGTTGACTCTAAGGTCTCACTAATGATTTATTTCTCAGTAGGTACATTTTAGTCTGGACAGTTTCTCTATGCTAGTACTTTAAAACTCAGCTCAAATACGTAACATTTTATAGAACATTTCTCAGATCTACATACTGAATTATTTCTCATTTTCTCTTTGATTATACATAATTCATTTGTATCCCTGGTGAAAAACTTATTCACCTTTCTATTATTTTGCTTGTTAATTCAACAGACTGCATAAATATCTCCTATTTGTTTTGCTCTGAAATGGGCACGAGATGCATAGTGCTGAGTGAAATAGTGCTCCTGCTTTCAGGCAGCTTACACCCTTAGCCATCACATTGCTGAGATCTTTCACTGTTTCAGCAAATAATAACTGAGTGCCTCCTATGTACCTGACTGTTGCAGGTAACATCAGTGAAAAGAATATTGAAAGATAATTGCCCTTATGAAGCTTACCTTCCAGCAGGAAGAGATAGTAAATGAACAGTAAACATAATAAACATATAAATTATAAGAAGTCAGATGGTGATAAGTGCTATGGAATAAAGAAAAGGTAAAACATGTTTCGAGGACTGGAACATACCTGGGAATTGGTCAGGAAGAGAGGTGATTGGGATCCACCTCACTGGGGTGAGATTTGAACAAACACTTGAAGGATGTCAGAGAGTTGGAAAGTAGATATCTGAGGGAAGAACATTCCAGGCAGAGGAACTATCTAATGCAAAGCATATCATAATAGCATTACAGCAGAAAAGTCAGTTTGTCTGGAGGAGATCAGGAAAGAGAACACTAGAAAAAGAGCCTGCCAGCAAGGTCAAAAGCTATAGACCAGTATGTATCTGTTACTCATGTAGGATCTTCCAAGAATGTCTCAATATCTATTATTCCTGTGTCTTACGCGGTGGTCAGCAAGGATTCTGTACCTTGTGTGGTGCTGTGTGTGTCTCCCCTTTCCCCTTTATCCTCCGTGCACTGTATAGAACCCCCCTCTTTTAAAACAACATGCTTGAATGAGTTTCCAAACTTTTCTCCGGTGCAGGATGGAATCTGAGGATATAAAGTCACCATTCTAATAGTGCACACCTTCTAGCTGAATCAGAGGAAATTAGTAGGAAGGGAATTAAATGTGCCTGATTCATTTTTAGTAGCTCTCCAAGGGCAAAATAGGTGCCGGGCCTCGGGCTGAGCCTACTATTTTTGTTGTACTTTTCTTTTCTTTTTTTAAGTACCATGGTCTGGAGAAAGGCCTGCCACAAAGACCAGTGGCTTTCAATTAGTTACAAGATAGATGTTTGCTTTTTAAAGCCAATGGCTTTAGAGTGTTGCTCTCAGTCTGAGCCAGCAACAACAGAAAAGATATCAAGGATATGATCTGGAAAGTAAGCAACTTGTTTTCTGGTCGGACTTGAAAGAAATTTTCCTGATTGATTGTGAGAATTAAGTCATCCCTGGAGAGTTTATGTCCTACTTAATAGAGCATCAGTTTCCCTGTAGGTACCAGAAGGAGACTAACTAACATGGATGCTCAAGGACCAAACCTCCAAGTATGTAATTCTTTCACTCTTACATTTAGCACTGCAGAATAACGCACTGGAGGAAACCAAACTGACCTTCACCCTGAGCTCCGAGTCTGCCTCTGACTGGTGTCAGTTTATGCCTAAGGGTTGACCCACTATGCGTAAGGCTCTGACTTCCTCATGAGCCCTTCAACCCCGACTTCTTCCTTCCCAGCATCCTGCAGTTCCTTCCCAGGGCCCTGACATTTCCCATGAGGGTCGCTGTATTTATTCAGTGCCAGTAACTGAGGAATAAATTCTTACATGTTGGGTAGGATCTTCCCTATTGTTTTGCAAATGAACCAGCTGAAACAAAATCGTGATAATGTGTTGTTATGTTTAAGGTTAATAAGTGGCTGATTACGTCTAGAGGATACAATTGCAGACACATTATTTAAAAGATCTATTTTGTTGATCTAACTAGGAAATGAGCAAAACATTTATGTGTGTGGTGTATTAACATGAGCATGGAATTTGGAGCCAGGTGGAGCTAGCTCGATTTCTTTCTCATGCTTCTCTCTGCTCCCTCCACAATGTCAGCTTCATCCTGAAGTCTGGTCCCCGGGTTATTGTGGACTATCTGTCACTCAGAGCAAGTTACTGTACCTCTTTGAGCCTCAGTCAACTTAGCAGCATAGTTAAATAATGTCCACTTGCCTGTTGCTCGCAGGAGAGATTACTATTTAAAAGACTTGTTCTCCATCTGGGATCATGGGTGATAATTTTCCCACTTTCTCATGTGCCACTTATAAAAGATATATTTAACTCATTTTTAGTAAAATGAAGATTTCTTAGTCTTAACCGTGTGATAACGGTTGCCATAGGAATACTGCCTATTAGATGTAGGCAAGGTATTACTTGTAAACTGTCCTGGACTTCCTTGGAATCTGAGGACATCCCAAGGCTACTCACTCAACTACTCCTTGGGAATGCAACACTGCAATGGATAGATGCCTGGTCTCTGCCAGGTGCAGGATGCATTCTTCAAATCTCCACAAATAATGACATTGGATACCCTACAGATTCCACTGTATAGTTCCTGAAAAGTTGGCCGAACATTTCCCCATTCAGAACTGCCAGTGACACTCATTAACTGGGTCTTTTGAATACAGCATTGACTACCACTAAGCTTTGTCAGATAGGGATTTAAGAAAGGTATCCAGCGAGGCAGCGGTAGATGTAACTGTTAGCTTTGGCTCCCCCTTGTGTGGGAATATTCGGTAACCTAGGGAGATGATGGATGAAAGTGTCCTAACAGACCACTTGAGTTCTCCCTTTCTTTGCTCTTGAGAGCAGATCCTTTCTTTGGTGTAATGGCTGTTGCTGAATTCCTACCTGAAATCTGTCCTGCCGCTCCCTCTTTTCTAATGGCACCCAGGTTTCCCTTCAGGCTTTCATCTTCCTTGGACAACATCTACATTTATGGAGGTGGGCTTTACGCCTTAAACCGGTCCACACATCCCTTTCCCCAGGACAGTCAGTAGCGTGTGACCTGATCGAGTTAAGGTGATTCCAGGGACTCTTGCCTGTTATTAGGAGGCAGAAAAACTACCTTTCCATTGGGAACTAAAGGAGAGAATATAAAGCTTCAATGACTCCTAAAAGAGAGCCTAAAGTAACACAGAGAGCCAACCTTGGGAAGAAGCAAATATGGAGAAGAGGACAAAAGATAGTGGAACAGAAACTGAGTTCCTTATGCTTCCCTGAGCCTCTGGACCAGCCTCCTTTGAAGCACACTAGAGTTCTGGAGTTCCAGCTAGGAATTTAAGTCTTAAAATTGATAATTACTTGATACATCTGCATACCTACGCATGGTTTAGGGGAAATCAATTTGAAACAATTATAATCATTCATTGGAAACTTAAATGCTCCCTGGATTGGGATCACATAGCATGCTTCTGGAAGTTTCCACATCAAGAGGGAGAATGAACCCCCAGAATATTTTACAGAATTTTCCAGTTTACTAAACTGATGCTCTTTGTTCAATCACCATATCATTTTGATGAAATATTTGACATCAGTAATTACGGTCTTCACTGCATTTCTTATAAAAATAAGTGACGGCTTTGGGGGCCTGCACTTGCGAGCTGACATGTGGCTTCTGATACAGCTGACATGTGTCCATTCACATGGTTTTTACTGTTTTATAACAACAGTGGCAACATCTGGCTTAAGGCTTAACCTGGCTCTGATATGCTCTGTTGGTAGAACGATACAGGGATAATAAGACCTAGAGAGTAGTTTTAACATAATAAGCATCAGTTTGGGAAAGCCTCCAGTGACTTCTCAGTAGGGCCTTTCCATCTAATATTTGTTATGATAGCACCACGTACAACTCTTTCTTAGTGTATGTTGTGTGTAATTGAGGGAATAGTTGGTTAATGCCTGTTTTATTCACTAATTTCTCATCCACCAAAGGTACGGTCCATTGTCTGGAAATACTCACTCTTGGCTTCCCAAATCCTAGCACACTTTATGGCATTCGGCAGGCTCAATTGCATACGTATTGGGTAAACAGGGAGAGGGAAAACTTATAGTAGAGTATGAGGTAGTCAGATGACAAGTAATGCCATAAAGCAAACATCATATGACACCCCCATCCCTCAAACCTTGATTCACTTTGGTGATCATTACAACAACAGAGAATATAAGGAGATACGTTTTAGTCGCAATCTAAGTATGATTTGGAGGCAGTAAATACATTCTGTTAATCTAGTTAAAAAAATTTAAGGGCATTATTTCATGTGGATTCTGTCTTTCTTTTTCTGTTTCTTGTGTAAATCACTTCAAATATTATAATGCTCCAGATGGTGCAGGCTCAAAAGTTTCACATTTACGTACAGTTCAATATTCTTTTCCACATCAGATGTGAAAGCAGCATTTCATATCAATGCTAGTCTTGAAACTGAGCAAAGGTAAGACAATCCTCAAACCTAGCGATTACTAAGGCCTTCCTTGGTTCTTTCAAGAGACAAAGGGCTCCCAATCCTATGAATTTTCTTGAGTCCACGAAGGTGTTCTGGATCCTCCCAATCCTGTTCTTTCTATCTGCCTCCCTCCCCGCCACTGCCTCTCTCTCTCTCGCCTCCCCAGCAAAAGTCAAAACAGATAATGGGTTAATTGGGAAAGGTTTTCTTATGCCAATCTTTTTTTTTTTTAACCATCCCCTACACTCCACTATACATATAAAGAAAAGGGTAAGAGAAAGAAATGTGAAGTGTATTTCGAAAGATGATTAGCAGTAATTGAAAAATGTTTCATTTCCCTTTGAATTAACATTTCTCATTGCTTCTTTATGGTATGTTTAAAAATATCCTACTCATGGTGATGACTGTGTGTGTGTCACCAGTGCTCAAAAAAACAGTTCCTGCTCAGAGTGTTGTTGAACCCAAGTTCGGATGCGTGATGCACAGTGAGGCTGAACAAACTTGAACGTCTATGTTTGGAGCAGAGAAAGGTTTATTGCAAGGGCCAAGCAAGGAGAATGGGTGGTTTGTGCTCAAGAGGCCTGAACTCCCCAATGGCTTTCAGTCAAGGATTTTAAAGACAGTGTTAGGGAGAGGGTCGCAGGATACAGTCAGTTAATGGGCCATCTTCTGACTTGTTGCTGGTGAGGTAATAGGATGATGTTTCTGGAATCTCAGCCTCCTGTTTCCAGCCAGCTTGGTGTCCAAGTCAGCTTATAGTTACCATCCTCCCCCTAAGTGGGCGTCTTACTTTCTGCAGAGCAACTGAAAGATATGCGTCAGATTGTTATCTACACTCCTTCAGGAGGAACGAGGAGTCCTCTGACTCTGTTGTCATGATCATTAACTGCTTGAGCCTGTTCTTTGGAACTTGGGGAAGGACTAGGGGACTAAAGCCTTTTTTCCCCCTTCAAGCAAGAAACAGGAGGACACAGAGGGGGTTTTGTACCCCAGAGGGCCCTGAAGGGCCCTGCTTGGTTTCAAGTGCACCTAACAACACCAGAGAGGAAGTTGCTCTTTGACTGGGGACAGTAGCTACTACTTTGCAGGACCTGCCCATGCGCAGTTCTGCTGCTAAGGCATTCAGGAGTCCACAGATTTTGCTCAGAGAAGTTGTTGCCAATTCCTTACATCTTCATGTCACATTTTCTTTCTCCTATATCTATGTCTCATTGCTGATTGTGGGTACACTGTGTTATTGGAAACTGAATTTTAAAATATCCTGTGGGTCCCCATCTCACATTACCTAGTAAGTCATTACTATCATGTAAGGATTCTCAGCTCAGAATTTTGATTTATGTGAGATATGTTGCTTTTTACATTTGATTCAAGTGGCTAACCCATTGACATTTATTGACATCTTTTGTAGGTTTCTCTCTCTCTCTCTCTCTCTCTCTCTCTTTTTTTTTTCTTTTTTTGCCTGAAGCAACAACCATTGATTTAACTCTTGAGTGGCTCTGTCGTTCTGAGCCAGGTCCAGATAATTTTGGATAGGCTGCTGGTGCTTTTGCATCAGCCATCCAGTGGGCCGAGGGTTGGCTGGTTTAGGATGGTCTCAGCTGTGATGACTGATCACTCATCTTCCAGGTAGTCAGTCTCTCACGCTCTAGGCTATCCTGAGGGTTCACATGGCAGCTGGGCAGGTTCCAGGAGAGAGCACAAATCACAAGGGGCTTTTGGGGACCTGAATTGGGAACTGACCATCACTTCTGCTGCATTCTATCAACCAAAGCAAGCAGATGTCACTCCATTCCCTCAGTGTTCATGTAATTAACGCTGAAGGCTGCCAGGAGCCCTTGGAGCCCCACCCACCAGGCTCATGCACGCACTTCTGTCTTCCTGAGCTGACCCCCTCAGTAGCTGGCTCTCTCTTTACTCTGTTATATATTTTATTTCCACTTTTATGCTTCCTTGTTGCTTCTCCTTCCTCTCTGTTTTAATTCAAATTGAAAGAATTCAGAAACCGTTTTCTTCAATAATGAAGGAAATTTATTAACACTAGATAAGAAAATCTGATGTACTGAAGCATGAGAACTATAATATAGAGGGAACTTGCCAATGGTCATTCATAATTCAAGACAATTCTTGGATTTCAGAAGTTTGTGACTCTTTGCTTTGGGGTTCCAACACCTACATAATTAAATACAAAGGAAGTTTCACCCTTACCTGTTGTGTCTCCATGATAATCTCTTTATGTGCCTGTTTTCCTATTTCTGCTTCTCTTCTCATTACCTACAGGGCTAATACTCCTCTTATTCCTGAAATAGGCTTTCTGATTGGCTCAGAGAATTACTGTCTTTTTCTTTTTTTCCCTTTCTTCAGACCTCCTCGTGAGTAGCTAGCTTGCCTGTAGATTGACTTCTTCTGTGCCGAGTACTCACCCCTCACCCAGAGTGTGTGGGGAGGTCAGGGTCACATGGCTCCTTTAGGTTCACGTCTCAGAGGATTGTGAAAAGTGCTCCTTCTTCTATTTCCTTTGACATGAGCTTTGTTATGATTGACATGTCTAGGACAATGGTCTTTGACACGTAGCATTTAACTCTTTATATCCATGTGTACAGTATAGCCCTATGAAATAATCCAATTAAAAAATGAAAACCCACAAAAGGTATATACTACCCTGATTTGTTTAAGTGATAGGTTCAGTGGCTATAATTTAAACTATTAGTAGCTTTAATCCCTTTTTATATCCTTCTTATGTAAAACCTAATTTGCTACCGTGTCTCTTCCTTTATTTTCCTACTTCATTTTCTCTCCTCTTCTGTTGTGAAGTGTACTCCTTAATCATAGCCAATGTTAAGTGAAAATTCTGTGCTGGGGATATGATATTCACTTAAGTCCTGGGATGACAGTATTGGCAAGGACATGGAGAAAAAAAAAGAAAGAAAAAATTAAATCCATAATAATTGCCTATTACTGGTAGGGCCAGTATAATTCTTATACTTCTGTTGAGTAGTAGTCCCATACCAGGGACCAATGACTGATAAATATTTCCTGAAAAATACCTGGGTTTGTTTTTTTTTTTTTGAAATTTTTATGTAGAAATTTGAATATCCTCATTAAAAAAATCTAGTAGTGTTTTTCTTTAAAATTAAAAACCATATTCTTTGTTTCTTTAATTATCAATATCATGAATGATTTTATATTTGTTGATTCTCTCTTATGCTAAAGAAGGAAATTAGTATTCTTTTACTTCCATCTCTTTTACCACTTTCCGGATTTTGTTGATATTGTGGTCTTCTGGATTCATGATATTATAAAGACATTTTTATTGTGTTTCCTAAGATTTATTAAAAAGAGAAGAAAGATTCTGGAAATATGGCAGCCTGTTCTGAATGTATTTGCTATGCTCCCATATCTGACTGTCTGCCACTACTGAACTAGGTGGATCTGGTCAACCTGAGATACATGGTCGTCCTAGAGACCGCTGGTGTGGGGATGGGGAGTTTGGGGCTTTCACCTTACAGCGGAAAGTCTAGAGACAGTGGTCTGTGAGAAGCTCCAACATTTGGATCTAAGTATAGCACTAGAAGAGGTAGGTGCTCAAAGCTTTGAGGACCACCAAATCCAAACCACCCTCCGTCTCTCTCACGCACACAACACACACCCTGATGTATACTGCCCTCCATAAAAATGTGTAGTCCCCTAGGAACTCAAGAGACTGAGCAGGAGCTGATTTTGTGTGCTGGCACTCCCTGTTTTCAAGACTAGGAGAGTAGAAGGAGCATCAGACCTGGCAGGGTCTCTCCAGCCAGAGTGGGCTAGGGACCGAGGATGATAGGCAGCTGAGGAAGGGAGAGGGGACCATCTCCTTCCATCATTTCAAAGACACCCTCATCAAAGATGTTCCCAATTAGCATAACTCAGTCTCAGAAGGCAATGACAATGACAGCATCAAGAGCAGCAACAAGTATCAACACAAATAAGGAGCTTAGTTGCCTGAGAGGAAACTCAGCTACCACAGAGAGCCAATTGGAAGAGACAGAGGAAAAACAGAACAGACAATAAATGAACTTAAATGCCAAGGAAAACATGGAACCATCATTCTGGACCTAACTACTGTAATTGTTTAATTTTCAAAAGTTAGTAAACAAAGAAAAAGATGGCTGCTGAAGAGAGTGGAGTGAAATTAGTGGTGCAGAGAGGTGTGTAGAAGAAACATCTCGAAGTCTGTAAAGCATTTAAGACACTGGTCTTGTCAAAAATCATTAACGGCAAAGCATGATGCTAACAGAGAAATCCAAAATGTCCTGGTGCTTCTGCTTCCTTACCAATAAATGAGAAGAATGATTCTCATTGGGATTATTATAAAGAATCTCTTGGGATTATTATAAAAAATTTAAAAAGTTAGTATTTGTAAAGTGCTTAAAGCAGTCTTTAGCACAGAATAAATGCAATATAAGTGTTTGCTGAAGAAATAAATAAAACAAAAGTATTAACTATATCCAAATGTTGGGTATTTGAAAGGACCAATAAAATAAATAAACATGTCTTGAACATGGTTTTAAACAAGAGGAGAGAGGGGAAAAACAAAAAATTTTGGAATGTAAAAGCAAACACCTCTAATACAGACAAACTTAAAAAACGTATGTTTGAACATTACCTGCAAACCCATGGCAATTTGAAAACCCTGAGAAACATCTGATTTTCTATTTAAATGCAAATGATCAATATTGACCTAACCAGAAAGTAAAAATTGGAATGGATCTATTACCACCATACAAATTGGTGAAGGGCACCAAGATCAGATGAATTTCCAGTCAAGTTCTATTTCATTTTAAAGGACAGAGAATTTCAAAATTATTGCAATTATTTCAGACCAAAACTGGAAAGCCTTCAAATTTATTTTATGAAGTCAATACAATTTCAAAACTGGAACCTGACTAAAACAGAAAGAATAGGCAATAAAGACAGTTTCATTTTCTTGTGTTTTCTTGGTAACATTTTTATGGAATCTCAAATATTGTCATTTTAAAATGTAACCCACATCAGAGGATGAATAAGATATGTCATCTCCTTTTCTTCTTGAAATACAGTGCATTTTACAGTTATAGGTTATCTCATTCAAAAGTTAAATCTGATCATGTGTACATGATCTGTATTGAGATTTCTTAAGATTTACATTTGTAAGTGAAGATTAACAGAGCCAGGTTGTCAAAACATACCTTGAAATATTTCAGTAACTGAATCAAGTATAAGAGTTTATAGCTGTATTTACGCTAGTTTAAAATGAATCAAATATTTAGAATGTCTCATCCTGTTTAATGCTGAGTAGTATCTCATTTTATAGATGGGTCATCATTTGTGTATCCATTCACCCTTTGAAGGACATTAGTGTCTGCTCCAGCATTTAATGGCTATGATTCCGACCATAGGTGCTATAAGCATTTGCATTTGTTGCTTTCTTGTGAATGTAAATTTTTATTTCTCTAGGCTGAATTATCCCAGAGGACAATCTCACTTTTAGTGAAAATATTCAAAATAAAATGAATAGAATTCAACCAAAACATTAGGACCAATGGGTTTTCTTCCATGGTTGGCAGAAGAGTTTCAAAATCAAGATACTAGAGTTAGGTTGATATTAAGTAACTTGCCTAAGGTTCCCCAGTGATTGAGAAATGAAATAATTTGCATTGTTACATGTTGCCTCATAATAATAATATGAATAATAATAGTAACAATGAATGTGGTATGAAATAGCTAACTTTTACTAAAACTATCCTAACTGCTTTATGTTTTATTTCTTAGAAGTTAAGAGTCATCTTATAATTTTGCCTTGAGATATTGTAATGTGAGGAGAAACAGGAACTGTCCTATTAGAAGTAAAGCGATTTTTGAGATTAAATGTAAAAAAAAAAAAAAGTTTGCTTTTGCTACAGATGAGTCAGTGAGAAGAAAAAGGACAAAGAGAGACAGACCTCTCAGATTTTTGGCTTGACTAAAACTACTCTCAGCCAAAGTGATAGAGGAAGAACATACACAGGAACGGTTTCCTAAAAAGTCAAGGGCCAGGCTACAGAGAAGCAGAAGTGGCAGTATTATCACTGTGGAAGATGAATGGAGTGGCACTTCTCATTTATTTAGTATTCAGGATTTCAACCTTAATTAGGATTCCTTTGTCACATCATTCATCAAGTACACTTGAAGAAATGGAAATGAGCCTCAAAGTTTCTGTCGCCTCAGGCGTGCTTTTAATACTTATACTCATTTCAGCATATTGTGAAGTACAGTGAGTTGACTTGGAAATGTTTGAGTCTGAATAAGTAACATCCAAATGAAGAAATCGCACATTGTAAGCAGTTCTGGCAGGAATGTCAAAAAGCAGCCATTTGAATGGTGACTAATTTGTAACTTCTTTCAGCCAGTACTAAGAACAGTAAGTTTTCTCCCTAAATTTTTGCTTTGCTTCCCAAAGCCCTTTGTAACAGCCCTCTAAAAAATTACTTTAAAAAGGATTCCTGCTTATGAAATTCCACATTTGTTTTGTTAACGTGACTGTATTTACAAAGGAATTTGTATATTTATGATTATAACTTGCCAAGTGAGATACATAGATTATTAATTCAATCAGCATGTGTAGAACTACTACAGGTGCCAAGATAATCCTTTTTCAACCTTCTCCTCTGTCACAAAGATCCACCCATCCCTCAAAACCTTTTCCTCTAAGTGATGGCCTTGTCTTGCCCTTACCTGTATGTGACGCCTTCTCTGATAACTGTGCCCCAGGTAGAAAGAATTACTCTCTCCACTGAGTGCCTGTAACCTGTGGCACACACAGCTTGCATGAGCCACCAAATGTATGATACATACATACCATGTATGTCTCCACTTAGATTATAAGCATTAAAAAGGCAGGGACATTGTGACATATGTGTATTTGGATTTCCAAAAACCAGAACATGTTGGTATTTAATATATTAGTCAGTTTTTGTTGGTATTTAATATATTAGTCACTTTTTGATTTTACAGATGAATAAGTAAATAAATGAATATGATTAAATGCTAAGTCACTTTTTAATCATTGTTAGATCTAGTAATACCATACTTGTTACGTTGGGTGGTTGTGAGAGCAAATGGTCTCTCAAATTTTTTTCAGGTTGTCCAGACTGTGACATTTTGTTGTTGGTCTTATCAAAGATGCTGTTGAATTTATATCCGAATCGTGTAATTAATGCAATAGCTGTATTGGAATTAAGCACTGGGCTTAGAAGCCAGTCTGAGCCCCTGCTTTACTGTTTATCAGTTGCAGTATGACCTTGGCCATGTTTTTGAACTTTTTACACTCTGTTTCATCAAAAAAAAAGTGAATAATAATGTGAGGTATTTCACAGGGCTGTTTGTTAAAACTAAATGATGTAAATAAGTAACATGCTTAAAAGAGTTTTAGATACCTACTAAATGTTAGTAGTTGTTATTATTAATATTGGCCCCTTTTTTTTTTTAAAGGCTTTGCTAATTCTGCTGGGCAGATCCTCCTTTTTCCCACCTATATTTTAAAATAAGAGACTAGGTTCCTGACCTGAATTATAAAAGTTTTCAGTACCATTTTAGAAATCGCTATGGGCTGCCTTTCCCTGATGAATTCTTAGGTTTTGCCCCCAGTACTAATGTAAACATAAGGACAAGGGCTGCCATCAACTTTCTTGAATGAGCTCTGTGGGACTATACAGTACTTTCCAAAATCGAGTAAGAGCTCCCCTGTATATGCTTATCCAGTGGGAAAAAGCTCTGTAGGTTTCTTAAACCAGCTTTGAGTGTTGGCTTAAGAAACCCTGAGAATATTCTCTGTCTTATCCTTCAGAGCTGTCAGTCAGTATTTTTGATCATTGCCATCTGTGATTATTTTAATTTTTGCCAGCAGGAGAAGGAACTCTTTTCTACCCAGGAGCCCTGTTATTACAATATAATTTATATGTAAAGAGCTCATTTCATCAGTGAGAAAAACTGTTACGCAGTTTTTTTAAGGTTTGAAAGAAACTCGTGGTATCTTGTTTTTTGGGGTTTTTTTTTTTTTTCATTTCTCCAACTCTATACCACTGTTTCTCTGTCATACTTCACATTTAGACTGGCATCTCTCCATACAGAAATTCTTCAGTACCTAGTCAACAGTTTTAAGAATAGGATGAAGTTAAACTGATTTTCATGTGTTTTAAATATAAGACCTCATTTTTATTGTAGTTGCTATTTTAAAATATAAAACTCATAGAGAAAAATATAATTTTACTTTGCAATGATGGTTAGTATTGAAGTTGAGATTTCCTTATTAACAGTTTATTAAAGTGGCATGATGACATTTTAGCTGTAACTAATAAGGGCAAGTTTTAAGGGAGGCCAAAAAAGAATTTAAAAATAAAAGGTTGACCTTTTCTAAGTCATACCATGAATTAGGATTTAGAGTCATGGAATCACATTCATACCTCATCTCACTTCTGCTACTGATTTCAGTTTGACCTTCAGCAAGTCCAAAACTCCCCTCAATCACTTTACCCATAATGTGAGATAATAATGTTTAACTGAATATGGTTATTGCAAAGATTAATGAGTTATTGGTCATAAAATGTAATCCATGTATTAAAATTCTCTGCATGAAGAGAAGACTGAATCCCTGGGTCATTACTGAGAGTGGTTTTGTGAAGTGAAGTGAAGTGAATTATTGATCAACTATACAAAATTTTAGGTCTTGAACTTTATGAAGCAAGTTTCAAATCTCAGGATAGAGGCTAGAAGAAATTAGTGCTTTTGGGGGCCCCATGCCATTTCATCCTTGTTTCCTTTTCTGGTGAAAGCGCACATTATGTTCTTAGCAGAGTTGACTCCTAATTAAATTACTGATGATACGAGGACACGCCTATAATTTTCTTCCTTCTTTTCCATTTACTTTCTCCTCTCCCCTTCCCTAGCGCTGTTTCTTTGCTTCCCTGTGTCTACTTTCTTTGAAAACATGGAGTGCTTACTCCCGTATCTTAAGGACAGGAAGCAAACAATCTCAGTGTTCCAGGAGGAAACCTGCAGTTGATGCAGGAAAACAGATGTGGGGCGTGAGGAGGGCCATGTCCCAGGCTTCAGTTGAGCCCCTGGGACGGGCCCCGCCAAGCGTGGGTCCTTGGCTTCGCACAGCAAAGAATTCAGGAGCAAGCCACAGTTAAGTAAAGGTAGATTTATTTAGAGAGATACATCGAAAGGCAAGAGAACGGCCACAGGGTGTGGGGGTTGGGTGCTCAGATCCATAGTGTGCGGGCAGATAGAGAGGCAGTGAGGGGCAGTGTTGCCCTTTCTTAAGAGCTTTGGTAGCTTCATATGCTAATAAGTGGAAGGACTAGTCTGACTAGCCTGGGGAAGGAGCTGGGATTCCCAAGAAGTTGGCCATTTCCCACTCTTTGACCTTTTGCGGCTAGCATTGGGACTGCGATGGCACCTGAAGGCAAGTTATTCACCATGCTAACATATTACAATAAGCATATAATGAAGCTCAAGTTCTGCTAGAAGTTAAATCTCCCATCATCTTGAGCCTCAAGGCCTTCTGGGGGTTGAATCTTTCACCATTTTGATGTTACTTGCTGTAGCATTTCTTGAATGGCTGTGCCCTGCCCCCATCCTCTCTCACAGTGACAGCAGTGATAACGACAATACTTCCTCTCTCTGGGCACTTCGGTGCCTAGTTTAAAAAATAATTGAAAAGTAACATCATGTGTTCATTCTGACATTTTTCTTTGCTGGTTGAAGTAAGGTTGAGAACGTTGAAACAATGCCAAGAATAAATGTAAAGATTTTCTTGTTTTTCATTATTTTTATCTAGGGGTAGGGAATGATGAGGATGGTGTAAATACACACACACACACACACACACACACACACGCAAACACACACAGAGTGCAGGTATGGGGAAGATTACTTCCTGAAATAGTGATCCGTTTGGTGAGGAAGCAGCAGCTTCTTCTGAGAAATAGTAGGGAATATAGCCAAGTACCCAAATAACCCTGAGTCACTAGGTCCGGTCCTATTGGAAACTAACCTAATCTGTATCCAATTTAACATCTGAACTTAATTTTCTTGGCTCTCATCAACCCAGAGCATCTTCCCCATGGAAGCCTTGAAATTAGTCATGATGTCCAGAAATGTCAAGAGTAATGACAGATAATTGACACATATATACCTTCACGCAACTTGCCTTTTAGTGGTGATTTCTTAATTTTAAAAAGCTTCAGAGCATGGAGCTTTATTATGCAGGTGGAATCTCTGTCCATATGCCAATCATTTGTTTTTAAGGATGGTGGAATGGGGTCAGCTTCCCTGTAGAGGTAATTTTGCCACAGAAGTAAAACTAACAGGGATACTGTTTAAATTTTTTAAAACAAAACAACTGTAGTTTACACACTGTAGTTGCTAAAAGAGTGAGACAGTTTTGCTCACTCTGGCATGAGTTTTCATGACCCTGTCCAAGGCTGCTAAAGTCATCTGACTCGCATACATTGTGTGGCTATATAGGCCTGGGAACAGTGTGGCACATCACTGTCCCTTACCAACTTGGGTTTGTGGCCTGGAAAGTTATTTCACCCACAAGTAGTGAGAAATACAAGAACAACTCAGTTAAACCTGCTCTCCTAGCCAGAGAGACAATCAGGTCAAATAACAAATAAGCTATAATTAAGCTTTGGAAAATTTAAAAAACAAATGAGTTAATGATTTTATTTCTATGCAAATAACAAATCTTTGGGATAGATCAAATGCATTTTTTGCTTCCATATTGCCAAACTTTGATTTGATTGATTCTATATTTATCCCCATGTGGCAGCTGGAGCACTCACTTTAGAGGGAAACTTTCCTAATTCCAGTCTATCAAGGAAAATCTGCAAGTTACAAACTCACTTTTATCAGCAGGCATTCGGAGAATGGCAGGTGGCAAATAAAGCTCTTAGTGGATAATTCTAATTGCATTTTCTTTTACCTTCATAACTTAGAAGTTCTAAGAAAAGGGAGAGGGTAACTTTCTATGGTTTTTACAGTTGTGCTTACATCTCTCTACAATGAACATTGTGTTTGAAGTTTTCCTGGACTCTCAGTACAAAGCTAATTTGGGTGTGCCTAAAACTGGTCCAATGGATACATAGAAAAAAGAGCTAGGAATAATTGGATGCATTAGATACATAAAAGTATTGACTAATGTTATTGCAAACTATTTAAAAACCTTTCTGTACTTTTATTTATTTTGACAATTTTCTCTACAGATTTATTACTTTATATTGATGACAGAAGAGTAAAACACAAAGTAATAAAATATAAAAATTTAAGTAAAGAATAAAAAAAGTAACACGCGGCAAACTTCAGGAGGTCTAAATGAAGCAATGATGCTATTAACTTGCATATTCTTCTTAAGACAAAATACATTTTTTATAAATCAAATCCCCCTAATCTGAGTTTAAATTGTTACTCTGGGATTTTGATAATATTGACAGAAATTATAGTTTAGAAAGGAATCATAATATAGAGAGGAATTGAATTATAATACAGATAGGAAAGGCAATAGATATTAATTGGTTAATGAGTATCTGAATATGAGGACACAGTTTTGATGAAAGGTAATGATAGTATTTATCTAACAATTTCAAAATGTTTACAACAACTGAAGCAAAGAAACTTAAAGTTTTATCTAAGTGCTAACTTTTGTAATGACCATCTCTCTAGTAAATACAGTTCCTACTAAGGGTTATAAATAGACGTGTTTCTATTGTACATTTAGAATTATGCACACTTTTATGTATTTCCCATTAGCCAGAAGAACTAGAAAGCGAAATGGATAACATGATTCAGATCCAAGTAAAAACTGGAATCCCAACAAGAACACGTGCTTCTCAGTCGATCTTGTCACCTACCGCACATGCTATTATGACTTTATATATTTAACCTGTCCTCTCAACAGGGTACTTCAAATTTGCTTAGGGTTTAAATGTTCGTTCTTCCTCAGAAACCAAATGCTTATATTTGCAGATTTCCAAAATCTATTCTTTCCTCATAATCCTCACAGAAATTCCTCCAAAATCATGTCAGCTTTCTCAGTTACTTAGCATCATTGTCTGAATAGTGATAAATGTGGCATGGGATGGAGATAAAAGAGAAAGCTCCCACATCTGACTGAATGAGTTAAGAACAGCTTCAAGGAGGCTGCATTTTTGCTGACACAAGACAGTATACTTAAAGGCTGACAGAAGGCCTTTGGTGGAAAGTGTATAGAAAGTTAAGTGAGTATGATGTGTTCTGGGAACTACGAGCAGTTTTTTATAATTGGATTTAATTTAAATTATTCTGTTAGCCTTCATTACGTGTTTTGAAAACTTGCAAAAGTGTATAAAGAAGTGTATGGTTAGAGGTGAGTCTGAAAAAGTAGCAGAAACTAGATTTAAAAAGGCTTCATATAATTTGAAAAAGGATTTAGCCTTGCCAGTTCTCATTTCAATTCCTTTTCTCTGCCATGCCCCTCATGTTTAAAAACGAGCCATATCCATCATGTCTCATTCAAGTGACTCAAATTCTCCCTCCCTCAGCAAGCCTTACCTTGTTCAATAAGTATGCAATCTATTGTTCTGCTGTGTCTGACCTGTTTCGCGTAGGATAATGTCCTCTGGGTTCATCCTATTGTTGGCAAATGTCTGTGTTTTCTTCTGAATAGTATTCCGTTATTTAGCTATATGTATGCCACATTTTCTTTATCCATTTGCTTCTCAATGGACATTTAGGTTGCTTCCATATTTGGCTAATGTGAATAATGCTGCAGTGAACCTGAGAGTGCAGATATCTGTTAGGGATTCAGATTTGAGTTCCTTTGCCCATATACCCAGAAGTGGGATTGCCAGATTATACTATAGTTCTACTTTTAATTTTTTGAGGAATCTCCATATTATTTTCCGTAATAGGTATAACCAGTTTACATTCCCACCAACAGTGATCAAGGGTTCCATTTCCTCCATATCCTTACAAACGGTGGTATCTTGTTTTGTTTCTTCATTTTGTTTGTTTGTTTGCTTATAATAGCCATCCTTATAAATATGAGGTGATAGCACATTGGGTTTTTTCCACATTGTGATTTGATTTGCATTTCCTTACTGATTAAGGATGTTGAGCACCTTTTCATTTACCCATTGGCCAGTTGTTTGTCTTTTTTGGAGAAATGTCTATTCAGTTCCTTTTCTCATTTTTTGAAATCAGATTGGTGCTTTGCTATTGAGTTTTAGGAGTTTTATATGTATTTTGGTTATTAACACACTGTCAGGTATATGGTTTGCAAATATGCTTCTTTCCATTCCAGAGGCTGTTGTCCTCTCACTTTGATGATCATTTGCTTTGCTGTGCAAAGGCCTTTTAGTTCGACGGAATCAAATTTATCTATTTTTGCTTTTTTGCCTGTGCTTTCGGTATCATAGTAGGGAGCGCATGACAAGTTTTTTTGGGTTTTTTTTTTTTTTTTTTTTTTTTGGTCAAGGAATTTTATCCTATGTTTTCTTCTATGAGTTCTATGGTTTCTGGTCTTACATTTAAGATTTTAATCTATTTTGAGTTTAATTTTTGTATATAGTGTAAGATAAGAGTCTACTTTCATTCTTTTGTATGTGGATATCTGGTTTTCCCCAAACTATTAAAGAGACTATTGTTTCCCCATTTGTGTATTTTTGGTGCTCCTGTCAAAGGTGAGTTGGCCTTACATGTGTAGATTTATTTTGAGCTCTCTGTTCTGTTCTACTGGTCTACTTATTGGTTTTTATGCCAATTCCATACTGTTTTGATTAATATACCTTTATGGTATAGGTTAACATTAGGAAGTGTGATACCTTAGGCTTTGTTCTCTTTCAAGAGCATATTTGGGATATTTGTGGTTCCATTTGGATTTTAGAATTGTTTTTCCATATCTGAAAAAGGCCACTGGAAGTTTAAAAGAGATATCATTGACTCTATAGATCACTTTAGATAGTACACACATTTCAGCAGTATTGTACCAATCTATAAACATGAATGTCTTTCCATTTATTTATGTCTGTTTAATTTTTGTCATCAGTGATTTACAGTTTTCAGTGTAAAAGTATTTTGCCTTCTTGGTTAAGTTTTTTCTAAATATTTTATTCTTTTTGATGCTGTAATAAATTAGGTTGTTTTTGTAATTTCATTTTTGCATAGTTTGGTGTATAGAAACTCAACTGATTTATGAATATGGATTTTGTATCATGGAATTTACTGAATTTGTTTATTAGTCCCAATAGGTTTTTGTGTGTTGGGGTGTGTGTGTGTGTGTGTGTGTGTGTGTGTGTAGTCGTTAGAATCTTCTACATATAAGGTCTTGTCATTTGCAAACAGAGATAATTTTACTTATTTTCTAACTTAGAAGCCTTTTATTTTTTTCTTGCCTAATTGTTCTGGTTGTGACTTCCAGTACTATGTTGGATAGTAAAAATGGACATCCTTGCCTTATTCCAGCTCTTGGAGGCAAACCTTTCAGTTTTTCAACATTGAGCATAATGTTAGCTGTGAACTTGTCACATACCACTTTCATTTTATTGAGGTACTTTTCTTCTATACCTAATTTGTTGAGAGTTATCATCAAAGGGTTTTTCATTTTGTTAAACACTTTTTCTGCATCTATTGAGATGACTGTATAATTTTTAGCCTTCTTTTTTTTTAATATGGCACATCAGATTGATTGATTTGCATATGTTGAACTATCCTTGAAACCCAGGGACAGATTTTACTTGATTATGGTAGACTATCTTTTTAATATGCCATTGAATTTTGTTTGCTAGTATTTTCTTATATAAATATATTATTAAAAGGTATTATTTAATGGTATAATATAAATCATGAATAATGATACATAAACTTAATGTAAATTATATCTGAATTCATCCCCAAAGTGTAGAAGATCAGAAAGGGGGTGGAGTAGGAAAATAAATGTACAAAACCTCATTGACCACATATTTACTCAAAATACAGAGTAATGACATATAAAATACACAGAGGAAAAATCAGGAAGATATTGCCAAGAAAAGAAGATATCCTTATTCATGTCCCAGAAACAGAGGAGAAATCATGAGCGAGGCTAAGGACACTGGCCAGCAGCATTCCAGGGTTGTGAGCAGACATCACTCTCTGCATGTGGGAAAGGTGACTTGGAGGACTATCCTGAAGAAAAGAAATTAGAACCAACCTCATTCTGTGAGCCCGAGCAAGAGAAGGCTAAAACTGTTAAGACTAATGGCCACTTACAGCTATGGCCCAGAAAAATAAGAAGACACAATCTTACCCTTGCAACCATCCCTAGGAGTAGGAAAGGTATGAAAATGGACCAGTCTTGACTGGATCAGAAGATCTGTCTGCCATTATCTTCCTGACAAAAGAAAATTAAATCCTCTGTGGAGCAGTATGATGTTTTCCAGTTCCTCTGCATGTATTTTTATAAGCGATATCCAACATTAAATAAGAAATTATCAGGCATGCCTGGAGCCAGGCCAAAATATTAGGAAATTATGAAAAAAAGACAATAGAAACAGATCCAACTATGTCTTATATGTTGGAGTTATCAGTCACTGACTTCAAGTGAAATATGATTACAATGCTTAGTGTATAAAATTGTTCAATTAGAAATTTGTAAAAATACAATAAGTAAAACTACAGACAATGCATAAAAGAGAATTAGTGATCTGAAAGATAAACCAATATAAAATAATTATTGAAACAAAGAAAAATAATGGAAAGTGTATAAGAACATAAAAGGAACATAAGTAACACATAAGCATGCAATGAAGTCACTAACGTGTATGTATACTATTGAAGTAACATGCAAAGAGAGAGCGAGAGATAAGAAGGAGAAGAGGAGGAGAAGCAGGAGGGAGGAAGAGTGAGAAAAGTGGGATAGAGATACAGCTATTATTTGAAGAAACAATATCTGAGAGTTTTCTAATCTCAGAGAAGTGGTCAAGCAAAACATTCAGAATCTCTATAAATCTCGAGGACAAAAAAATAAAAGAAAAAAACATAAATGCATCATAGACAAGCTGCTAAAATCAAAATCAAGGAGAAATTTTTAATAGTACCCAGAGGAGGAGAAAACACATCATTTTCAAATGAACAATCATAAAACTCATGGAAAAGTTTTAATCTATTTTATATACAGTAGTTACTATTTGCACATCTCACACTTCTGTTCTTTAAGCCACCCAGTTTGCAGTGCTTTTTCTGGCAGCCCTAACAAAGTTGTAGAGACACTGAAAACTGTCCTGCACTGTTTGAAGTGAGCTAGACCTTGGTGCTGCAGAAACAGCTCCACTTACATGAACTAATAAATTAGTATGTGGGAAGAGGAGGCTGACAAGATCCAAAGTCTAGGTGTAGAGCCTCAGCTGAGAGAGGCAGTCCAGACACGTTCTTTCAGGCTCCTCCAGCTTCTCCATTTCTCATTCACTCTCACCTTCTCAGCCTCAGGACTCATCTTGGTTCTGCTTGCTTTCTTTGTTTGCTTGCTCACTTTTTTTCTCTCTCTCCCTTCCTTCTCTTCTTCTTCTCTCTCTTCCTTCCTTCTCGTTCTCCTTTTTTTTTTTTTTTTTTTTCTCATTAAGCCATGGAACACACCCGCCTCCCCGGACAGTTCAGGTGAGGTTTTCCATGGCCTTTCCTGGCTTTGGCCCCTCTATGACCTCATCTGTCATCCCCCCCATGTGCTGTCTCGTGGAGTACGTCCACGGTTGTCTTTCCATTCGGTACACCTTCAATTCTCTGTCCCTTACACTCCACACAGATCTGGGCTTAAATGTTTCCACCTCGGAGCGTCCTCCTCTGATCATAGTACAGAGAGTTGTGAATTGCTTGCTTCCTCCTCCACTTGCACTGGGCTATGACATCAGGAAAGAAGGAAGGGGCAGGCAGGAGATGATGTTGAGAGCGAAGGAAGAAAGAAGGGTGGGAAGAAAGAGGTTTCTCTGTAGCACAGGGAACTATATTCAATATTCTGTAATAGACCCACTCTTCCTTTCTCAAATCTCAGGGGACACTAGTTTACACACATGTGTCTCCTCCCTTAGCACGCAGCCCCGCCCCCGAGGCCACGGGAGCGAATCCGCGCGCGCGCACTCTGCGGCTCCGGCCCCGCCCCAGCGCCCTCCTCAGCGGCGCCCCTCCCTCCGCCCGCCCAACGGGCAGTTCGTCAGGCGGGCAGGCGGCAGTTGGTCGAGCTGACGGCGGCTCGTCAGGTCTCTCGAGCGCTGCTAGTCCTGCTCCTTTCCACAGCGGCAGCGGCTCCAGCGGCGGCGGCGCAGTCTCTCTGGGAAGCGCGGCGCTGGCCGAGCGGCGGCCGCGGAGCTCAGTGCCCGGCGCGGCGGCGGCGGGCGCGCGCCCGAGGTGGTCCGCGGGCAGATGTGCGACGGGGGGCCGCGCTCCAGCAACCTGCTACCTCGGCGAGGGCTCTCACGGCGTCGTGTGGTGAGTGTCCGTGCCCCGGGTGCCGGCCGCGCCCGCCCGCGCACGCCCCCGCCCGGCCTCGGTGGGCGCAGCTGCGGCGTCGGCGTCGGCCCCGGCCTCGCGACCCCAACCCCGAGCCCGGCCCCGACCCTAGAGGGGCAGCCCCGCCGTCCGCGCGCCGGGGGTGTCGGGCGGGCCGGGCCGCTCCGACTGGGGCGTTCCTCGCGGCTCTTCGCGGGAGGGCCCTGTCCTGGGCGGCCCTCGCTGGGCGCGGGGAGTGGAGGAGGGGCCCGTGGGGAGGGTGGAGGCCGGGAACCTAGCACTCAGGGAACCCTAGGTTGGGAACGGGCTCTCCTCACCTCCTTGTGCTGGCCGCGCGGCCTTCCCTTGACGTCGAATTGGGAAGCCGCGAATTCCTTAAGATGCTCATGGCGGCGGCTCTGGTCTGGAAAGGGTTCCACAGCGGCATGTGTGCCCATCCCCTAAATCATCTTGTTTGCCCCCCTCGCCTGCGTTTACCGCAAACGGCTTTGGTTCAGCACCTTCCCTGCTGCCAGGGGTGCTCTCCTGCACAGGCTTTCTAAAGCGCATGAAGCGGCACCAGTGTTGGTGTGGCATGTTTCAATCTTGAAGTTTTTAAATGGATTTTGGGATGGTACTGTTGGCGTTTCAGGAAAGGTAAGTCAGCATCGCTGTCTTGATTTCTTAAGGAGTCGTTTGGAGTTGGGCCTAATTTGACTTTCCCTCCTTTTACCCCGCGTGAGTTCCAGTACTAGCATAAAGGCAGCCATACGTTTTAGCACAATGACTGTGGACTTTCCCTGTTACTGCTTTAGTGCTCAGTGTGTATGCAGCCCTGATGGAGTTCTTGCAGAACCACGTGCCCGCTCCCTTGTCTGGCTCCAGGTCCCTTAGAAGCGCTCGTGGAATGGGGGTGACGGTGTTGCTGTTTTATTAGAACGAACTACACGTCGTATTTAGTGCTGGCAGAGTTGTGGAAGTGTAGGCTCCCTTATACCTAAACTTCTCCCTGTGAGTGTGTCCTTTGTGTTAAATGAAGGAAGCAAACTATTTCTGAACACTTAGTGTCAGGTACTTTGCTAGGTACTGTTACCTCATGTTACCTGAACAGCCACCTTGCAGGGAGGGAAGGGCAGTGCTCTCTCTGTTTCAGAAGAGAGTGTTTCCAGGTGAAGCCAGTTCCTAAGGTCTCACAACTAAAGAGTCAGACTTGAGATTATAGACTCAGACCCGGTTTCTGAGGCCGGAGCCCTTTTCATTACTTCCTATTTTCCTTAATTAGTGTTATCAGTAAATTTGGAATTTTAGCATATTTTATTCTTGCAAGCAAACTTATATCAGTAACGTCATTATTTCAGAAGTAGTTGTTAAGTTTAGAAATGTATAGAGGGAATGTTTTACCAAGTATGCTGGCTAGGTACACAGTATAGTTAAAATTCATTAACAAAATAAAAGACTTGAATGTTTTCATTCTCTTAAGGATCAGAGGGCCTCACAGTATACAGTTGTGAAAATTCACTTTAGCTCAGAGGCTTAGGAGCCATAGGAGAAATTAAATTAGGTCAGACCTAAAGGAAATAAGGTCCTAGAAGGTAACGGAGAGATGTTACTGCCCACAGCATCTCGTCTCTGTCGTAGGTCAGATTCCTGTTCATGTGTTGGTAAGTGTGCAAGTCACCAGGTCTCATGGTGAGAGGCTGGGTATTGCCCATCCCGTCCTTGGGCCCTTAGACGAATGAACGCTTTTGAGAAGAGGCAGGCACATGAATAGTTTTGAAATTTTGGGAGAATGTAGATCACAGATGCTCTCAGTGCCCGGGGAAAACTGAGATGGGGAATCAGGCTATGTGACCTTCTAGAGGTGAAGTGATGTAGTGGCGTGGAAGATGGAGCTGTTAGAGTCAGGAACAGGCTCTTGTCAGAGGAGTGGTGGACTTTTGATCATGGCAGGTATGGGATGAAGCAAAGGATAATGAGGCCTTACAGGGTAAGAGGCTGAAGAGGAATTTGGATTGGGAGAGATTCTGAGCCAGGACCTGGTGATGTGGTATGGGGAAGGTTGTTAATTCCAAGGCTTCTAGCTTAGGGGCATGGTGGTGCCATTATTAGAGGAGGAATACTGTAGGCAGAGGAAGTTTCTGAAGAAGAAATAGTGAGTTCTGGTTTGTACTTGTTAAGTTCATGATGCTGGTTTATGAGGCCCTTTAGGCTGTATCCTGGAAATAAAAGGGACATAGCATCTAGATGAAAATTTGTGTAAGTGGTAGTCTGGTGTGGATGAACAAAGATTTTTATTTGAGATCATTGGTTAGGTGAAATTGCATGCATATATCCCGTGTGTTTATCTTTTTAGTAAGTAATGCATAGCATTCATTAGATGTTCAAAGGGTTCATTATTCCAGAGAGGTTAAGAACCAGTGAGACAGAACAGAAAGACCAAAGACGGAACCTTGGCAAGCAAGTAGTTTTAAGAGGTGGGCAAACGAAGAGGAAGTTGAGGACTGGTGAGATGTGTAAGAATTGGGAAAAAAGGGGAAAATGTTACGAAAGAGAGAAGTTGAAGCTGTATGCTTCATGATCTAATTTAAAATAAATATCTGTGTTGGGTAAATTCAGCTTGAAACATTTTCTGAATGTGACTGAGAGGTCGTGAGGTCATCTCCATAGCGATCCTAATGGAAGCCTTGAGAGGGGAAAAGATGAGAAAAAAATGTGTGAGCTGAGCTGAAGGAATGCTTGACTTTAGGTGTCCATAGCGGGCAAGCTACAGAAGAGGAGGAGGTGTGGTCAGAGGCCAGAGACCTGGGTGTCCACATTGTCAGCGGAGCCGGGGGACATAGTGGTCACTAGGGATCGGTACTGAGGACTGCAGAGAGCAACAGTGCAGCTGGAGGACAAGCTGTTGAATTTTCTGACTTTCAGCTCTCCTAAAAGAAACATAGTTTTAACCAAAATTTTGTTGTGCTCATATTCCTGAGGGTACAGTATCCGGTCCTGTTAATGTGTCTGTGATTCCGGCAGGCTAGTAAGAACTACGGTTTAGTCAACACTTTCTGTTACTTTTGTTTCTAAGCATATATTAATTAGTCCTGGTAACCACACTGCAGAGCTGGTTGCTTTCAGTTAAGTGGAATTTGAGACACAGCGAGGTTACTTAATTTGCCCACAGATACCGAGCTAGGAAGTGATAGAGCACCTCTGCCTGGTACCTGAGTGATACTCAACCAAACATCAGAGTTGCGAAAACACATGCTTTCCATAGTCAAAAATATCTATTGTCTGCTTTCCGCGTGGGTTGCTTTTTTAGCCTTTTACAAAAACCTTTCATGAAAGGTCATTCCCTTAGAATTCATTGAGCACCAGTTCCCTGCGAGGACTCAAGGGGCACCTGCCCTTCAGTAGCTTCTGCTCCAGACAGTGGGGTGCAGTTGGGCGGGAGCACAGAAGGCCCATGGGGAGTGCTGTGGGGGCAGGAGGCCGGGGTGGCGTGGGGCTGCCTGTGTCTGGCTTCTTAAACCTTGGTGCTGGGAGTTTGCCTTGAGAAGTGCACTCCAGGTAGAGCAGAATGCACATGCCAAGGCACAGAGGTCTGAGGTCGGCACATCCGGTCGGGAAAACCAGGAGTTGTCTGGGAAGGGGGGGTGTGGGTGGATACCTTGTGGAGAAGGCTGGAGTGGAGGCAGCTAGGATGGGCGGGATCGAGTTCTGAAGGACTTTGTTTTCTAAGGACCTGGGACTTGAGAGGATAGGTGAAATTCACTGAAGGATGCCCTTTTCTGCTGGTTCCTCATCAAATTTTGTGCTTCCCTCATTGTCTCTCTTTGGCTTTCTACCCACTGTACTTGTTCTCCCTTCTTTCTGCTTACTGAGGGGTACACAGTCAGTGGGTGTGATTTGTACCCCATCTCCAGGGGCATTTCAAAATGTATGTGAGTTTAGTTTTGCGTTTTGTCGTTACATCGATTGGAGGTGTTAATGGCCTTCGGTGTGTATGTGGTGGAGGTGGACGTGCCGAATGAACAATTATCCCACGGAGTGTGCTAAAACATTCAAAATCTGTTCATCTTTATTTCTCATGGCATTCTTATGAGGCAAGTGTGACCATCATCAATTAAGTGAGGGGAAGTTGAAGCCCAGGCTGAGAGAGTGACAGGAAGCAGTTTAGGAGCAGGGACAAGCTATGGAACAGAGTAGGAGGAGCATGTCTGGCTTCACACACCAAGGTGTCTCCTGCTCGGTCAGAAAGCCAGGAGGAAGTGTCCCCTCCTGGGAGGGTGAGCTGATCATGACCATTTACACAGCATCTACTGTGGAGCAATTGGGGTCCTTTTTGAACATCATTTCCTTTAGTAAGACCCTTAGAAATGGATGAATATGACTGTAAATAAACAGAAAAACAGGACTTACTTCAGAGAATGAGTTGCTATCAGAAACTGCCAAACCATTTTCCAAAGTGGCTGTGCTATTCCTCCATCCCACCAGCAGTGTACGAGGGTTCCAGTTCCCCCACATTCTCAGCAGCATTTGATATTGTCAGTTTTTAATTTTTAAAAATTTTAGTTTTCCAATAGGAGAGTAGTGGTATCTTGTTTGCATAGTGGTTTTAATTTGAATTTCTGTAATGAGTAATGATACTGGCTTTTTTCCTGTGTATCATCTATTTACCATTTATATATTCTGTTTGGTGAAGTAAAGGTCGAACAATTGCCACATCTAAGGTAAACAGAATAAACGCACCTATTAAAAGACTCTCAGACTGGATTAGAAGGAAACCCAGCTCCACAGTGTATACAGTCAGATGCACTGAAGACTAAGAGCTTAGAAGGTTTCAGAGTAGACGATGGCAAAGACAACGAGGGAGTTACAAGTGAAAAAATGTAGGGACTTTACTATTTACATGGGAAAAAGCTGAATTTATGCCAAAATACATTAAGACCAAAAAAGAAATATTCAGTATATTAAAAAAAAGCCAAAATGCATTTGTTATAATTATCTTTGCACCAGATAGCATAACATGAGCATTTACAGAGCAAAATCCAAGGAGAAATAAGAAGAAACAGAAATACGCTAGTGAGGATAATTGACTTAACAAAAAAATCCCCTAATAGATCAATGAGAAAAGCAAATGATCCAAATCCCATGGGAGACAATCAGCACTTGTTAAAGGAGACCAAGTTCTACTTCAAATAGGGACCAAGATCTCAGAATAAAGAAGTGGGGCAAGGGGAAAGACTGGGACTTTACAGAAAAGGAAGTTCAAGGTAAATACATTTTCTTATGAACACGAGCTATTTTAAATAATCTATTTATGAAAGTGAAGTAAGAACCATTAATTCAGTGTTGGAAATTTGATATGTCTTTAAATAAAAGAAAATGACACTAGCATATTGAAAGCTTACAGATAAAACAACTTACTATTGTTATACAAATACACAGACAAGGCTTACAGATAAAAGACGCAGTCCTGTTTTAAAGAAGATGCTCTACCAGACATACACATGGGAGCATCCTACAGGAAAAGCGAGGGTTTTTTCTTTCTCATTATATGTTTTAGTGGTTGGTCATTTGGAAAAAGAGAAAAACAAAATAGTAAAACCATCTCCCTACTTCATGCTGTACGTAAGATAAATTACAAGGGATTGAATTTTATATTCTTTAAAAATTCATGGATTACTAGGACAAAACAAGAATTTTAAACAATCTACAAAACGTTGTATTCTTACTCACACCATTCATCATGATATATCTTCAATGGATATAAGATTTAAATGTAGAAAAACAAAGATATAAAATGTTGGAGGGAAATACTGATGAATTCCCCTGTAAACTTGTCAGAAGGAAGGCTTTCTAATGCTAACTCACAACACAGAAGCCATAAAAGAAAAAATGTTAAATACAGTTTTTTTCTGAAAAAGCATGCTATATAGTAAGTGAAAAAGGACAAACCACAAGTTCCAGAAAAGATCAATAAGGGGCTACTCTTCTAACACCCAGGAAGAATCCGACTACCTAATGGATCAACGTGCACAGCCCCCTAACAGCGTTTGTTTTATGTACCGATGAGGAAACATCTCTGTATTGTAAGTAGTGTCTCTTTGTACAAACCAAGAAAAAGCAAGAATCTAAACAAATTCTAGAAGTGACTAAACCTGTCTACTCATGGTGGGGGCTGGACAGAGGGTGGCGGGGCGCCCTGTGTACCTGCTCATGGGTTTTTTATTTTGAAGCCACGGGAGTGTATTACCTGTCTACAAATGTAAAAGGAAAAAAGGAACAGCTACTTGTCTGGTCAAGAGACCCAGGCCCACAGAGACTCAGAAATCCCCCGGGACCCTCTGGTTTGGGGAAGTGGTGAGGAGTCCTGAGCCAGCCAGTGCCACTGGAGCCAAAGCACAGGGCTGTGAAGATCAGGTTTTGAACTTCACCTGGGGCCTTTTTGTCCTTCTACAGGATGGCTTTTCATTTCGCACCTGGAGCAGGAAGTCAGATGGGTTCCCCCTGCTTCTGGCTCTGGGCCACTGGTCCCCTTGGCCTCCTGGCTTTCCCCAGAAGGGCTGAGACCCAGGACAGAGGCCTCAGCTGACAAGTGGGTGTGGAAGGGACCAGAAAAGGGACAGAGTGTCAGGTGTCCGGGCAGAACAAGGGAATCCCCCTGGTGTCCCTGGGACTGTGCATTGGGTCTGGTGTCCCTGACAGTGGGGCCTTTGAGCACAGTTCGCTAGTGGGGAAGAAAAGTGGCAGGGGGCTCCAGATGAGGGGAGCCGTGTAGCAACTTGGGGCAAGGACGTAGATGCCAAAGCTGGGCCTGTCCGACAGGGAGCTCAGGAGGGACTCAGCTGCTGCTTTGGGAGGTGGTAGGAGGTGGGGGGAGGGGGTACCCCAACCCCAGCTCTTGGAGCACCCCTCCTCTCCCTTCCTATTTGGGTCCCACACAGTGCCCCTCACTCCATCCTGCCCTAGCCTACCTGTGCCCCACATACACCCCGATGCTTCCCTCCCCATTGCCCAACCTCGAGCCCCTCTGCCTGCCTTGGACCATCCCCAGCACCCCCATCCTGTAGTGGCTTAGGTGCACCTGGGGCTCCACCCTGCTTCCCTGCTGGGGACTGGCCTTGGATATGTGCATCTCCTGGCAAGCTCTAGAGCCCTGACGTGCCTGAAGTAACCATAAGTTAAGGGAAAGAATATTAAGTTGAATGATAAAGAAAATTTCCATAATTTTATTCATTGAATAATGTTTTTGTTTAGATATAAAATATGTATATCTGTGTGCACATTCATGAATATATCGTGGGTATTTATGTAATAAAATTACCTATTAACATTTTATTTCTTTAAAAAATGGAAGCATTGTGGCAAAATGTTAGCATTTAAAAATCTTTCTTTTAAGAAATCAAATCTACAAATACGTGATGTTTCCTTTTCACCTTTCCTTTATCCCATTCCCTTCCTTCCATCCAAAGAGGTAACCGTTATCCTGAAGTCACTGTTGTTTTATTTTACTTTCCCAACTTTTTTTTTTTCCCGCAGTCCCTCGGCCGGGCGAGGGTGGGGCTCCGGCGAAGGGATGAGGGGCGGGTTCCCCTCCCGGTCTCAAAAAAGCTCCCCAAATGGCAGCGGCGTGGCCACCCTGCCGCTGCCTCAGGCGGCCCAGGAACCATTCAAAGCGCCCGCGCCAAGAGGTACCCGGCGCTCGCGATTGGCTGAGCCGGACCAGCGCCCCTGGGCGGGGCCGGCCCCCACGGAGCGGTCCCGCCCCGCTGGTGCGCATGCGCGTAGTCCCCGCAGGACCGCGTTCGCGTCCACCCCTGCCCGGCCGCCGTCTCCCACCTTGGCTCCCTCCTGTTTCCGCGCAGGCTTGTTGGCTCAGCGAGACAGTAAGAACTGCGGTTGGCAGGGGGCTGTGTGAACCCAAGTCGGCTGCTGTGGCGCTGGCCTGTGGAAAATGCCACCAGGCGGCGCTTAGGTTCGTAGCTCAAGTGACGGCCGTTCACCGCCCCCCCCAACCCTGCGACCGTCGGGGAAGAACCCGCCCACGCAGGGAGTACCGCACTGAGAAGCTTCGGCAGGAACGAGGCCGATGGCCGGCTGTGCCGGGTGCGCCCCTGAGGTGAGTGTGGGCGGCGGCGGGGCGCGGGGCGCGGGAAGGGGGGGGATGCGACGGCTGCTGCCCCGGGTCCCCGCGGGGGAGAGAGCCCGCGCGGGCCTTGGCGGGGCGGGCGCCGGCCGTGTGGGCGCCGGGGGCACCCTGGAGCCCTTGTGGCTCCCCACCCCTCCCGCGGCCTGAAAATTGTGTCCCCGCCGCCCCCTAGCTGATCCCACTCGTTTATAATTTGGAAAAACTCCCATTCTCACAAGGTAGGTTCTTTTTTCCATTATAGGAAATTATAGCTTTCCTTTGACAATTTTCTTTTCTAGTAGTTTCTCGGACGTGACGAAGGGATAATTTTATTCCTTGGAAAGGCTAAGCCAACCAAATGCATACTGACATTTAGGTCCGAAGCCAAAAAGAAATCAGTTTCTTCGTAGCACCGATTATGTTGTGGACATGAAAAGCATAAAAGTAGCAAACAGAGGCACCCTTCATTACAGATCTTTAGGGTGATTAGTGGCTTGTTTGGCTAGCATAGGAGTTACAGAGAAATAGGAAAGACATCGCCTAATGTGTTCTGAAAAGTGGCTTTTCGTACAACTGTGTACTCTATCCTTCAAATTCTTTCAGGTTGCTTTTGTGGAATATAAAATTGAGTGTAAATACATGTATTTATGTGTGATACATATTTTGTAGCAAGTATGTATGTATATGTTGGATGGAACATGTATATATTCCATTCAATAAATCATAGTAGTTAATGACCATGGAGAAGATGAGTTTTCTCAAATAAAGATAGCCTAAGAATAGCTTTCTTTCTGGAATAAATAAAATAAGATTTTCATCCTCAGTATGTTTGCTTTACTTTTGAAAATATTTAACCTTATTTACACCACTAAGTGCTGATTGATTGATTGATGATTACACAGATCTTGCCAGCAATGATAAAGACAGATATCAGAAAGTCTAATTGCCTTGTATTCATTCTAGGTTTGACCATTTGGGCTTTTTACAGTTTATCAGTTCCAAGGGTGTTTTCTAAAAAGTAGTAAATTGGCTTTCTGAATGATGTATTGTGCTTGAATATCCTGAGGGTGAAAGGAACATTTATTAACCATTTTCCCATGGCAAGAATGTTCTGTAGGCGTCGCATTGGACAAATTAGTGGAATTTCAACTTTTCTTTATCTAGTATTTTATCTCTTTCTGAGATTTGAGGGACTTTAACATGTCTTTCTTGGCTCAACAACTGACAGGTGCATAGTCCAGCCATGTTGTTTGTCCCTTTAACTATGGAATTGTTGCTGTTTAAAAGAAATTTCACACACACATGCAATTCTTCCCGAATATATCACACCAATACCTCATGTTTTTCATGATGAATAAAAATAGTATATTCCAGGACTTGTGAACAGTAAATACTGTGACGTGCTAACAAACTTCTTTAGTGAAACTGATGTCTTACTGCCCCCCACTGAAATTCTGTGTGTGCTGTGTTCTACCTCTTTAGTTTTAAACTTTGCAGTCGTTATCAATGTATGTAAAGTTCCTACACTCAGAAAAGTGCACATATTCATCCGTTTTTAGGGGTAGACATTTAGCCAGCCACTGAAAGTAACATAAAACTAACAAACACGATCATTTACCACAGGAATTTGGTTTTGTTGAATGGTGTGTGAGCATACTAGCGTAACTCCTGATGGTGCAAAGCACCGTAGGAACCAGCTTCTAACAGGGTGAACTGCTCGTGCATTATCAAAGAACAGCCAACTTGAGCTGGAATGGTCAGGGGCAGCTTTGTGACATTTCTGTGAGAGTAGAACCCAAGTGGCCACCTAGTTTGTGGGTCTATAGAGACCAAGGGGAGTTGAGAATTGTACTTAGAAACATGAGTGTGTCTTGTTCAGGAAAGTGAAGCATGTGACCTAGCTCAAGGAAAGGAGCTACACAGGGAAATAGTGAAAACTGATGACTAGGACAGGCTGCATTGTGGAGGCTCTTAAAAAAGAAATTTCCCTGAAAAGAAAATCTAAAGATCCATGGCAACTCAGTGAAGGTTTTTGAGTAGGTGAGTGAAAGAGTAAAATCTATGACTTAAGATAAATTGAGAGCAGTGTTGACTAATATGTGTTCCCAGGATCATTCATCAACAGAGTTTCTTCAAAAGAATCTCCCAGGTCAAATCATGGAGAAAATACTGGGTTTCTTTACTCTGATTCTTCCCTAAGACATCAGTATGTTAATGTGCATTTTGATGTCCAAAAGGAAAATACAGCATTTCTCAAACCTATTTGACCGTGGAACCCTTTCTAGGAAAATAAGGCATGGACCACGAATTCCATATAGTTGGGCCAGTCTGTCTACAAACTGATATCTGTAAGATGGATGCTGGTCTATAATTTTAAATAACTCACTTGATTTACAGCTTAATTCTTTGTTCCCAAATCTGTTGCAATGCTAGGTCTCTCCATTTTCTCCATGAGTGTGTCTGTGCTTTGGAGTCTTCTACTGCCAGAGAGTTAGGAGGTGGTGGGATGTGGAATGACGCTTCCCTGGCCCTCTGTGTCATCTGTGTACACTGGGCGCCTGCTGAGCTGTCCTAGTTGCTGTCTGGTCCTGGGGAGCCGGCCTGCGCAGGTGTTGCTGAGATCTGTCTGATCAAATCCAGTGACTTTATTCCTCCCCTACCATTCTCAGATTGATGGAATCGTTTCCCTGATCTGTTCCATGTTGAGGTGCAGAAAGTTGTGTGGCTCTACCAGGCTCGATCTTAGAGATGCGAGTTAGCTGTTCTGTGAGGGCTTCCTGATTCCTCTTATTTTCTATGCAGGAAATGGTGCCCATGTCCTGTACACCTCATTGTTCTGGGCTTTCCGCATGAGATTCCCACCTAAATCTTTCTGCCATGAATTGTTTTTGTTTCCTACAAAACTGAGTGTTTAAACTTCATAGGCAGCACACAGCTCTGTTATTCCTCATATTCTTAAGTAACTTCTGTTCTCTGAGGAAATGATGTGTCTCTTAAGACAGCTTGAGACAGGGAGAAAGATAGAGGCAAGAAATATGTGGGGGTAAGAAATCAATGATTATTTCAAAGATACCCCCTACCAAACTTCTTAATACCCTATGGAAAATGCTGGTCTAAAGAACGGAGGGTTAACAACTCAAGAAGAAGAGTAGGTGTGTGGTAGGAATGCTATCTCAAGTCTTGAATATCGTGTGTGGTCGATGACAGTCATAACCCTCAGTAAGTGACGAATAACTCATTGTCTTTGTGGTCCTTCGTGCAGTCCTCCCCTACATGGACTCACAAAAAGCGTCTTGCTGTTGGGAACTCTTCCTCCACCGTATGAAGAGGGCCGGGCTAGCTTGCCGAAGAGATGGGGATCCGCCTAGAGCCAGCGCCAAGCAGCAGACACGTGAGTCAGCCCCAGCCGAGCTGCCCGCTGACTGCAGGTGCGGCCGTGACCTTAGTTGAGATGCAGACTGCCCCGATGCGCCTCCACCAAGGGGTTAACATGGGCCATAAGCAGATAAAGTGGTTCTCTAACCCATTTGTGTTAAATGAATATAAACATGGAGAACAGAGGAGGAAGAAAAGTGAAACAACATGTGAGGAATAAAGATAGAAAAGAGGAAGGGTCAAAGGTGATCATGGCCATTTTTGTTCTTCAGGGACTTTGAGAATCGTGGACAGGCATGTGCATAGACCCGTGGTCGATGGACCCTTGGCCTCGTACTGTCCTTGTGCGTTTCTGTAAATGACTGCCACTTTCATTCACGTTGATTCCAGGCGCTGTCCTGTTGTCACTGATGAATTCGAATACAGTTATCTTAGTATAAAGCACATTCTCAGGTACTAGACTCAACTAAATTCCTGATTAAATAGGTTTTCCTAAAGATTTCCTGAAAGTAGTGAGATAAATGTCATAAAACCAAAAAACGTCAAAACTCCAAAGGGACTGGGAGAGGCTGATAGCTGAGTGGTTCAGTGCGTACTTACCACCCACGAGGTCCTGGGTTCAAGGCCTAGTATCTCCATTAACATAAAAAACAAACAAGCATACAAACAAACAAAGCTAATTACCTGCCGCACCAAATTCGAAGATTCCAGACAGGAGGGCTGTGGTGTGGGCTGTCAGGGGCTGGAATGAGGAGGGGAGAGTGTGGGCCCAGCCTTGACCATCTCAGACTATACAAGCCCCTCGGGGGGGTGGTGCTGGGTTTTGAAATAGCCTTGACCCCCCCTGGTCAATGGGGACAGGACAGAGTGAAGCAGCTGTCACGTAGGGTGGTGGTGAGAAAGGCACTGGACTGTGATTTGACTTTCTACTGAGGTTTTCCAGGACATCCAAGAGGGTCTGTTCCGGGGCTGGGGCCCTGGGGTGGGGGCTGGTGACTGCATTAGGTACCAAGTTGGGCACAGGGAAGGGCGTGCTGCAGCTGGTGCTGAGGCTCAGGTGAGATTTCAGGTCCCACTGCCACCCTGCTGGGTGAGCTCCTTGCCAGGTGTGAGATTCGCTGTGGGACCTTGGCCCCAGTCTCTGTCCCCAGATACTGATTAGGAGGGCAGAGCAGGTAGCTCTGCCCACCACCAAGACTGTCCCCTGAGTGGTCCAGAGGCAGGGCAGGAGAACGGGCTTCCCAGTGATAGGGGTCAAGTGCAAGTGTGCCCAGTGCTGCTCAGAGGGGCAGCATGAGCAATTTGCAAGTTGCCTTCTCAGAGAACATGAACATTTGCCACTGAAGAGCCCCCACAGGGCTGCCCCCAGTGACCCTTCATCCCCAAACAGCCTTTCTCCCCCTGGGGTCCCCTCTCTGGGTAAACCAGCAGGTATAGCTCTTACGCTTATGTTGAGTGCGTGAAGCCTAACTCCCACCTTACAGATGGGGACACCAAGGCTGGGAGGTGAGGGCCGGGCCCGAGTCCACGGAGCCATGAGAGGGTCAGCCCAAGTCCAGCCGTCCTGGCCTGGTTGGTGGTTGGCCCAGAGCCGGAGGCTGGCCACGCCCAGCTCTTGCCGTGCCTACAGACCTGTTAGGATGGACGCCAGGAGGGGACTGTGGAGCAGTGGCTGACCTTATGTCGCTGGCCAGCTAGGCCCAGGCAGCAAGAAGCAAGGAGTCCCTGTGGGCAGGCCAGTGTGTGCATGGTCCAGAGTGCAGCGGTGCCAACACTAGGAGGCCGGGCCAGCTCTGGGGCACAGACTGCAGTGTCCCGCCTCCGCCTACTGGCCTCGTTGCTGTGTGGGGTAATGGACGGCCAGGGGCTTTGGGAAGGGTAGGAAAACTGAGGCTTGGAGGCAGAAGGAACTTCACAGGGTTCACGTGGGGACAAGTCCAGGAAGGGTGGTGCTGGCTTCCTGAGGCCAGGACAGCTGTGCTGCGCCCCGCTCACCTGGACCAGGAGCTGCCCCCCTCCCCTGGGTGTGAGTGGGTGTCACACAGCCAGCACCCTCTCCTGGAGCAGGGCAGGTGACCCCAGGGTCACGAGTTTTGGGTCAATCTGTGGGGTTTGGTGTGGGTACTCCACCTTCCTTACTGTGACTTCGCCTGAGCCTCCGTTTCCTCCCCATGAAATGGCGGAAGGGCAACCTTGCCGACCTGACCAAGGCAGGATGCAGGAGTCAGTCCAGGCAGAAGCCTGGACCCAGTGGCTGCAGGAGAATCTGGGTGGGGCATAAAGGAGGAAGGGAGCTTTTTGGCAGGAGTACAGATGGGAGGCTGATGTGGGCACCTGTGTGGCCCTGTGATAGGGAGCAGGATAGGGGGGCGCCAAGAGGAGGCAGTTCTGTGTCACAGCCAGAGACCGGGGTCTGACGCTGCCTTCATCCCCCAAAGAATAGGTCATCTTTTTATGTGAGTAGGCAGAGATGGGAGGGGAGTTTGCACCCACATGGGCTGAGGGTCAGAGAACAGGGCTGCAGGGAGGCTGTGGGATGGCTGGAATGAGCTTTCTCCTCTGCTCCCCTGTGCTGCATCCCCTCTGGCTGGGTTTACAGATCCTTCCCTGAAAGATGGGGCTGGGAAGGGGTGAGGTCAGAGAGGCCACAGAGGCCTAGAATGGGAGTGACCCCCATGGTCACCACAGGGCTTGCAGGCAGGCCCAGAGCAGAGGGGCCATGCCAGTCTGTCCGTCCAGATGAGCACATCTGAGGCCCACGTGGCCTGTGGCGCTGGCCTGGGCTGCCCACTACTCTCACCCAGGCCTAGGTGGGAAAGGACATGCCCGGGCCCCTGACTTCCTGCCCCTCCCGCCCCTGCAGATGAACACATTGGCAGGTGACAGACAGGTGAATAGAGCAAGTGCATGAGAGCAGGGCCCAGGGCCTGTGTCAGGGCCCCAAGTTCGGGGTAGCACTGCCCTCAGTATACTCGAGTCCCAACATCCACACAGGGTTCACAGTCCTCTCTTCTGCTTTCTCTTCCAGGTGCTGCTGGCAGCCCCAGGCTGGCATCCAGGCCCCGGATGTTAGGAGCCACTGCTGCTCCTTGGTCGCCTGAAGCCCTCTCTTCTTCCTACCTCCGCTCAGAGCTCTGCAGCCTGGCCCGAGCCCAGCCTGGCCCTACTCACCGCTGGACCCTGGCATGTCAAGGCCTGGCCCACGCCTTCCTGCTCAGCCTGTGGAACCCTGGCGGCCCCACCAGCTAGGATGAGGGGCCAGGCCGCTGCCCCGGGCGCCCTGTGGGTTTTCCATCTGCTGCTGCTGCTGCTTGGGCCCCAGCCAAGTGTGGCTTCGGAGATGGATGTGCGTCCTTTGGTGGGCCGTGCCCCATGCTGGTGCAGGGCAAGTTCTTCGGGTACTTCTCGGCAGCCGCTGAGTTCTCTGCCAACGCCTTGCACTCCTCCTGGACTCCGTGCAACCTGGACCTGCTCCGCTACAAGCTCTGCATGAAGGTGGCCAAGGTGCCCACCTGCAGCAGGCCCTCCCGTGTCCGCATCTACCAGTTGGAATCCTTCCTGGAGTCCACACCCAGCTACTTGGGCCTGGAGAGCTGTGATGAGGTGCTGAAGGTGTGCAATTCCTCGGGTCCCCTAGCCTTCCTGCAGGCCAGCAGGCAGTTCCTGCAGATCAAGAGACAGCTGCCCCCGGACGATGACATCAGGCCCCAGGGTGAGGCCCTCCCACCCCAGCGACAACTTCTCCGTGGAGCACCTGGTCATGGGCAGCCACAACCCCAGTGATGTCGCTGGCGGCCCTGAGAACTGCCTCACCAGCCTGACCCAGGACCAGGGCGGGGATGCGCTCCAGGTGAGTGACTGTTGGGGACAGGCCCATGTGGCAGCCCCCTGGGCAGAGGGCAGTGGGGAGAGGGTCTCTTCAGGCCTACCCTGGCCACCCATCCCTCAGGGCTCCATCGGGGAAGCCGGTTGCACTGTGAGAATAGGAACCTGCCTGGAGTGCCTGCCTGTGGCCCCAGGGCCAGGCGTGGTGCCAGCACTCTGGGAGGTGCTTGCTGAGTGTTCAGGGCAGGATGGGTCTGGTTTCTCCCAGGATGAGGGATCTTTTCATTTCTGGCTGGGGGAAGGCCCCTCCTCTTCTGCAGGTAGGACGATTCTGACAGGCCAGCAGGCTGCTGTGGCCTGTGGCCAGGGTCTGCAGGGGCCTCCTGGGACACGGGGGCAAAATGAGGAGACTGGGCTGTCAGGATGTGTGGTCAGGAGATGCAGTTTAGGGGTTGCATGTGTTGTGGCTGCACAAATCCTTATCCTACAGCTAGTTCCCCAGCTCCTGGGAGGTGTTCTGCTCCAGGGACGAGGGGCAGTGAAGAGGCACAAGGAAAGTCCTTTGTGTCCTGGTGCTGCCTTCCAGGTCAGGGGAGGGAGGAGGCACTAACACCCAAACACAAGAAGCAGGTGTCAGGTGCAGGGTGAGGGGGTCCCTGGTGTCGGGACTGCATGTCATCTGGAGTTGGGCTGACTTGGTCAGGGACCTGTTTTTAAGATTCTGGAAGAGGTGCGGGCAAGCCTTGTGGCCGTCAGAGGGAAAGGCGGTTGAACCAGTGTCCTGGGCGGGTCCCAGCAAGGAGGGGCTGGGGCACAGTCCACCTTCTTAGCAGTTTGGTTTTCTTGGTGAGCGGGAAACCTGTGCAGGAGGGCATAATCAGTGGACTGGGACCCTGGTTGGGCCTCCATGGCAGCAGGACAGGTAGGGAGACCTGCAGACACTTGGAGGGGAACCCCCCTTTGCAGGAAGCCCAGGATGTTGCGGGAGGCTGCGGCCTTAGCCAGGGCAGGGAGGGCAACAGGGGCCAGTCTGGGCTGGGCTTTCCTGGCAGCAGGTCATCACGGGAGCAGGTGATGTGGTCCTGAGCCAGTGGCACTCATGGATGCCACAGAGTAGCACCTGTAGAGGCACAGAATAGCCTAAGTGGGGTTAGAGAGGAGGCTGGTTATCCTGGAGCTGTTTCTATTCATGGCCCCTGTCCGAGTACCCCAGAGTAGAAACGTGTTGAAGCAGCGAGGTGCTGGAGAGGATCAGGAGAGGAGGGAAGAGGTGGCCAGAACCCCGGGAAGAGGGTGCAGGTGTGGCATCCAGGACACATGAGAAAATCCCGATTTTCAGGGCATCCGTGTTTCAGGGCCCCCAGCGCTGGGGTGGGAGGCCTGAGGGCAGATCTTCAGGCTGGGCAAGGTGGAGGTCACTGCCACCTTGGCTGGGGCAGCTTTCCTCCTTCCTTCAGGGTGGAGTGTGCACAAGGGGTGTGTGTGCATGTGTTCAGTGCATGGCGCATGTGTGTGCACATGGTCACACCTGCCCCCTTACAGCATGTCAGCGTATGTGTGTGTGCATTGCGTTCTTCTGTGCATGTGTGTGAGCGTGGGAGGTACTCACATGCACCGTGTGTGAGTGCGTGTGTAGGCCGATTTCAGCAGTTGTGACAAAGCGCGTGTTGAGGCTGTGTGGCAGGGCTCAGTCCCTTGAGGGAAGACGGCTCACAGGGCCTGTGGGCTGGGGCTGCCATGATGTGAAGCAGGGAGCTTGGCTGCAGGACAGGACGCGGCCACCCGGCCCAGAGGCAGCTCAAACCCCCGTGCGCGTGCCCCGGACTCCAAAGGCCTTAATGCTCTGAGACCTTGGGAGTAAAGATCTTGGTGGTGGTGACAGCAGCCGCATCTGAGTGTCTCTTTGTGCAGGAAGCACCACCTGTCAACCAGTTTATTCCTCCCAGCAGCCCGGGGATGTCTCCTCAGCGAGGCGGCCACCTGTGCAGGGCCTTTGCACAGGCTGTCCCCTGGGCTGGCACACCCACAGGGCCTCTCCCTCAGCTTGTCGTGCCCTGGCCACCCTGACCCCTCTGACCATGCTGCTTCAAGTGGCAGCAGCCCCAGCCGCAGTCTCACTGCATCCTGTCTCTTTCTCCTCCTACATGGCATCGCCTGTGAGCACTGGGTAATTCCTGTATACTTATTCTTCGTCCTGCCATGATGTAGTCCCCAACAGGGCAGAGGAGTTTCCCCCGCTGGCTGATGAAACCCGGCACACAGGAGGCCCTGGATTAATACCTACGTAGTGGAATGAGGCAAAGGGAGGTTAAGGCAGGAGCCAGGGTCACACAGCTTGTAGGGGGAAGACAGTGGGCAGGGCCAGCTCTTGTCACCTGGTGGTGCCACCTGTGGTGTCTCCTGCACTGTGCTCTACTGGGAGGGGGAGTGTGTGTGTACGCATGTGTGTCGGTGCGGTGGCATGCAGACCAGAGAGGTCCAGCAGTCATTCAGAAGACACACAGCTGAGCCAGGCAGGTGCTCATCCCAGATTTTGCCAGCTAAGCCTGTGCCAGGGAACTTCGCCCCTCGCAGTGGTTAGGGGAGGCTGGTTCACCTGTATCCCTCCATCCATAGCCCAGCTAGGAGTCGTCAGGAGGCCCAGGCCAACACGTGGGCCGTTTTCAGCTCTGCCCCCGCCTGGCCTGTCCAAATGCCAAATGGCCACATCAGGCATCTGGCTGGAAAGTGTTTCTTGGGCCAGAGCAACTGTCCTCTGTCGTCCACTTCTGTCCCCGCCTGGCAACACCTCTGCAGCTGGCCTCCCGCTCCCCCGGCCTCTCAGTTCTGAATCCCTCTCTCTCTTATGGTAGTCTTTTGTGCATTTCCCTACCCTTGGCCAAATGGGCCAAGTCAGGACCCATGAGTGCTGGGATGGGAGGGACTGGGAACTTGGTGGGGGAATTAAGAGAGCTGTCCTGTCCCCTGTGGTCCTCATTTGGACATCCATGCAAGGGGCTGAGGAGGAACTCCCATGCCCCAGGACAAGCCCTAACTTCAGAGGCCCTGGAGCACGCCCTGAATGCCTGGGCAACAGTCCTGGGCGAGGGCAGGGCAGGAATGGACAGGGGCTGACCCACTGCCTCTGCTGCCCCACCTGCTGGGCTGGGGAGAGCTCTCCCCAGGAAGCAGGGAGGCCCAGCAGGATGCGGGCCTCTCCCAGGGCCCTCATCCCGGCCCACAGGGACCAGGGAGGCCACAGCCTCCAGGCTGGGGTGCCAGGGTAGGATGGATGCTGGGAACCCCCTCACCATGTACCCTCTCTCCTGGGTGGCCAAGGCTGCCTGGCCACCATTAGTTGGCTCTGTTAATCCAGTAATGAGACGTAAACGAGGCTTCCAGACAGAGGGGGCATTGAGCCAGGGAAGAATGGCTGCTTCCTTCTGGGCCTGGAGGGGCAGCTCACCCCCCAGCCTTGCCCACTTGTCTGCTGCCCCCTCATAGCCCACCCAGCCCAGGAGCCCTGTGGCCACCCAGCAAAGGGGATCCTGAGAGCCTCTGCCCAGCACTGTGGGCCCCAGGAGTCCTTATGGACAGTCCTCCATTGTGGATGCATTAGTCTGAATAACATTTGTCAGGTGTCAGCTGTGAGTGGGACACACGTTAAAGATATAAAAGTGATAACAAGTAGAAGCCACGATTCGCTGCTTGTCCCTCTGTGAGGGGAGCACAGCCAAGGTCAGGGGTCCATACGTGATGCGGAGCAGCCACCAGTAGTTGAGTGTCCCTCTGTGGTGGAAGCTTGGCCAAGGTCGGGGGGTGGTTTGTGACCAGGATCAGGGCTTGTGTGTTATTGGGGCCAGGCACCCTGTGTCCAGGATCAGAAGTCAGCCTGTGATGAAGATCAGGGCTCAGTGTTTGACCAGGTTCATGTCTAGGCTCGGGGGTAGTCTGTCCTCTGAGCCGGTGGCCTCCTGCCAGGCCTCTCCTGATCTGACCCCTCCCTCCTCTCCACCGCCTCCTCCCACCACATCCTCACCACCTGGGTCACCACGGTAACGAGCCCTGAAATAATGGGTATTTTAGCAGCTGAGTCCTAACCTGAGTCTATCCTGAAAGACTGAGCTCTGCAGCAGTTGCCATGGGAACCAAGGGGCATCCTCTCTTTCCCACCCTTTCCAGTTTCCATGTCACTCAGGCTTCCACTTGACAACTGGGCTGGGGCAGCAAAGGGGGATGGGCAGGACGTGCCCACCCTGGCCCTTCTTCCAGTCCTGTCTCCTGGACCCCAGGCCTCTGTCCCTTTGTCTCAGTGTGATGGGGTGGGATGGCTCAGCAGGGGAAACCACTGAGGTCTAGAGTGCCAAGCAGGGGGCCCTGTGGTCGACTTTGGCATGCAGCCTTAGTCTGGGGGCCAGCGAACGGAGCACTTGGAATCTGATCCTGGGTTTGATCCCAGCTCCTCTCCTTGTCAGCCTAGGGGGTAACTTGGCCTCTCTCTGCATCTGCCAAATGGGCGTGGTCACAGAGCTGTTGCGGTCACCCGAGCAAAGTGGCAGTGATGAAGGCCCGATGTCTGGGTAGCCTCCGCCGTCATACCTTTAGAGCCGCTCACCTGCCCTCTCCCGAGCGCATGGAGGCAGTCCTGGGGGTCCCTGACTTCCCTCAGGCCCTGGTCTAGTCCCCTTCTCCTGCACCCCGGCCCCCAGGGTTCTTCCACGACATTCCCAGTTCAAAGTGAACTCCTATTTGTGCAATATCCTTGAGACCCTGGCTTTACCTGTCTTCTGAGACTTGGGCCTCCACACCGTCTCCAGGGCAGACCCTCCTGGCTGTCTGGACCACCCCTTTTTGAGCCTCAGTTGTCTCTGCTGTACGTGAAGTGAACATTTGGTTCCTGGGTGGACTGAGACTCAGGGCTTCTGTGTGCTGAGGTGACCAGCACAGAGCCAGGCGCAGGGGGGAGTCAGGACTCCTTGCCCAGGGTGCTCCCCAGAGAACCAACCTTGGGGAGGGCAACCTTCTTTGAAAACTAGGGGCCCAGTCCCACTTGGCCCTCCTCAATGGGGGAAATGGCATCACTTCACGTGGACAGGCTCGTGTCTTTCCATCTGAACATTGAGAGCAGAGAGGCATCCCTTGTGGGATCACAAGGCATTGAGCCCAGTCCCAGGATGTGGCTCAGAGCCAGCCCCTTGGCCCCCCAGCCCCCAGAGTCAGGGTCCATGCAGAGCTCAGCCCTGCCCCTGCCCTGTGGCCCTCCTTGTGCCTCTGCTGCACAGCTGGGAACTCAGGGATCAAGCACAGTCCACGCCCACCCCAGTAAGGTTGCAGCCACCCCTCCTACCTATCCCTTGTTTGGCAGAGGGGCTCTGCCTCTGGGTTCAGGGGAAAGTGGGGCCGGTGAGAGGGTGGGCTCTGTGAGAGGAAAGTTTCTGCGAGGGCGTGGGGGGGGTGTGGAATTCTCAGTTGCTGCATGACTCAGCAGGGAGAAGGAGCCCCGGCTTCCAAATATGGGAAGTTAGGGGTGTCCCTTCCTAGCCTTCAGTTCATTCATCAGGTCCCCCTTGATGATCAGTTCCCAGTGCAGGCACGGGGACCACTGGGAGGGGATTCTGCACCTCTCCAGCCACCCTCCTCAGAACAGAGCGCCTGGACACTGAACCTGCTGGCCATCAAAGTGGGTTCCCTAGGATCAGCTCTGACCCCAGCAACGTGCCCACACCTGTCACCTCTTACCATTTCAGGCATCAGTCCGTCCTCAGATGAGGGGTGTGAGGCCAGGGTGGGATGTACTTGACGGGCCCATGGCAGTGGGTGGTGGGCCACCACGTGACCCTGGCCCTTTGGCTCCAGAGCCCACCCTCTGGGATCTACACAGTCCTCATTCTCACTCCAGGAGGTGGGTCTGCTCCCCGGGGCCACAGAGAAGCTGGGCTCCAAGTGGCACCGGAGACCCTCTTGCCAGGCCAGGTGTGACCTGCCATCAGGCAGCCCAGCTTCCCTGCTCCAGCCCTGGCGGAGTAGGTGGTGTGGGGCAGTGGCCCAGATCTAGTATGGGTCCCAGAGCTGGGCCTTGGCAGTGCCATCTCCTTGATTCCTGGTACATGGGTACCACGTCAGCACATGCTGGGTGCCTGGCCCGGCCTGAGCCTGGCCCACGGTAGGTGCTTCATGAGGCTCCGTGCCCTTGTTGAGTTTGCCCTGACCCTGCTTTGCTGGGAGGTCAGGGGCCTCAGGGCGACCTTGAGAATAAATAGGATGGTGGCATCAGGGTCCCTCGCAGACGGAGTGTTCTGGGAAACTTAAGTGTGGCCTTTGGACTGAAAGCCTGGGTGAAGCAGCCTCTTCCCGAGCCCATCAGTGTAGCCTGGAGTGCTGGCCCGAGATGTGAGGCCTCTCCACTCCTCACTCCTCAATGGCTCCCCAGTGTTTAGAGGCTGTCCCTCATCGTGTCCTCAGTGGCACTGGGGCTACTAAGGGGCTCAGGCCTTTGGGGGCATGAGGTCATGACTGCTGGGGGAACAGGGCCAGGATGGAGAAGACCTAGGAGAGAGCTAAAGGAGGGTGGCCAGAGGGTCCTGGAGGCCCTCAGCAGCCAGTCTCTGCTGGGTGTGGGGGAGGCTAAGCTTGATGCTCCGCCAGCAGCTGCAACAGCTTGATCACTCCTGCTGTCCCTGGAGGGCGTGGGAGAAAGAGCTCACAGGTCATGGCTGGGGCAGGAGCAGGATGAGGAGGAGACTGATGCTCAGAGGAAACTGGACAGAGGACCACGGGGAGAGCGCAGCGGGGCCTGAGGACCTGTGCCCAGGAAAGAGTGCCCGAGCACCATACTCAACCCCATCACCCTGTTGTGTAAGGCAGTGTTGGATGGCCGGGGGTGTCTTTCGTTCATTCGTTCATTCACTCATTCACTCTTTAGACCTAGCTGGGGCTCCAGCTCCATTTCCAGCCCCCACACTGGGGACCTGGATGCAAAGCCAGTGGAGACCCTGGCCCAGCTGCCTGTAGACAAAGCTGGAGGGCACCGAGCCTCCAGGGGGAAGTGGGGTGGGCACCGGACCCCAACTTCCCTGGCATCTCTGCCCCTCCCTGCCCGGCCTCTGCATCACACCCCACTACTAATCCTGTCTAGGCCCACACTTGTCTCCTGACCGCCGGGCTGCTGTGTCCCAGATCCGTGTGTGGGAGGGGTCATCCCTGAAAGACAAGTTGGAGCCCATGCTCCGCCAGCTGCTCCCTGGGCCGGCAGCAGTGCACATGGATGTGCAACGGGCCTTGGTACAGGGGCGCCGAGTGCCAGGGCCACTAAGTGGAAACTCGAGACTGCTTCCTGCAGCACTGCCCAGGTCAGGGCCGTGCCGAGGGACCTGTGGGTGCGGTCCTGGTGGGCATGAGCCATAAGGGAGGGGTGAGACTGCGTGGCATCTCATTGTGGGACCTTGCAGTGTCCTTGGGGATGCCGGGGGCAGTGGGGTGATGGTGAGGGGACGAGTGTGTGTGAGGCATTTGTTTTATCCTGTATCAAGCTGAGCTTGGCTTCTACTCTCTGGGTCTCAGTTTTTTTCTTCTCGTGGCTTCCTGCCCTTTCATCCCTGTGGCTCCAGTACCTGCATCCTCCTTGTTCTCTATGCGTGGCGGCATCCCACAGTGGATGGGAAGTGGCACTCTGGGCGTCGGGAAGCAAATGCAGTGTCACATGCGGTGGTGGCACACAGTAGGGGGAGCGTGCCTGCTTAGGGTCCTTCTTCGGGGACACAGCCAGCGCCCCCAAGATGAGCACCAGCAATGCAGCACCCGGCGGTGTCCCAGTGAGGGTCCCCCCACCCCATAGCTGGACTCTGGGGAGGGGCATCCTGAGAGACTGGGTGGGCGTGGGGCTCAGCTCTCCTGGGAAATGACTTCCCCTTGTGATGGTGGATTTCCTGGAGGGGTCTTGGCCTTCCTGGCCCTGCTACCAGCTATCCCCTGCTCTTCCTGTCACCACCCCCACTCACGTCCCAGCCCCTGGGCAGAGCCCTGTGAGAGCTGTGATGAGGACAGCTTCGGTGCTGTGCTCTGGGAGGAGGTCCTGGTCAGAGGTGGCCGCAGTCCCATGTCCTCACAGTGCCACAGGTGAGGACTGAGGGCTGGGTGTTGTGGGGGACTCCTGCCCTTGAGATTCTGGTCCAAGGTGCTGTCAGCACAGGTAACATGGCCAGACCATGCCCAGGCAGCCCGTGCCCTGAAGCCGAGGCTGTACAGGTGGGAGGGGACGGGGGCTCAGGACCACCGTGTCCTGAGCTTTCAGCCGGAGCCAGTGCCTGCATGCAGCCATTTAGTGCAGTGCCCTAGGGAGCTAGCCATTGACACGTGGGAAACTGAGGCACAGAGACGTTAACACAGTAGCCGTTGGCGTGCAGGACCACTAAGTAGGAAGTTGGCTGTGAACGCGGTGGTCTTCATCCCGGTGCAGCCCTGTGGAGTGATGGGAGGTGTGGAAAAGGCAGAGAGCGCTCCCAGAAGGGGCTTGGCACATCAAAGCGTTGATGTCCTTTGCCCCTCATATTTGAAGAGTGCACACAGGTTTGGAGTTGTGTTTGCTGTGCAACATTCAGGAAGTGACCCTCCCTGAGCCTCTGTTTACTTTCTGTAAAACCCGTGTATTGTGGGTTCCCTGTCCCCCCAGGGCCCCTCCCCCTAGTGGGGGCTGTGTGTTCCTAGCTGTGGTTGCAGCCCCCCCTGGCGTGTTTTGTTTACAGAACAATACATGTCTGGGTAGCGTATTGCAAATCCAAGGAAGTAAAGTGAAGAAAACCCAGGTCGCGGGATGGTGTGACTTGTCTGACCTTTTGTCTGCGTGTACGACCACATTTCCCCTCGTTTTGATTCTGTACCATGCGGTGGAGCAGGTGTCCTATCCTGCCCTGTGGCTTCTGTTGGGTGACAGGGTTGTGGCAGTTGCCTAGGGTCATCGCTGTGTGTGTGTGCAACTGTGCCTGGTTCCCTGGGAGTAAGTTCTGGGTCACAGGCTGTGCCCGTGTTTAAGGCAGTCGACACCTGACGTCGGTCGGCCCCAAGGCTGCCTAGTGCCTGCTGCGGCACACCCAGGCCATCGGGTCCCCTGACCCCATGGGTGGAACTGAGCAGGACCTGCCGGGCTATTGGTTTTTGCCAGGGCTCTGGATAGGAAAGGTCTCTGCCCCCACGCAGGTGGGGTCCCTGAAGGTGTGGCTCTTGCCATGTCCCAGGACCTGGTGCAGTGCCTGACCTGAAGCATTTGCTCAGAAATGTTTTGAATGAAAGAAACCTAGGGAGGCCTGTCCCTTGTGCTGGGTCATTTGTAATGTGTCCACGGGCAAGTGTCTGCTTCTGGCGCTAAGGGTTCCAACTGGAGGGGCTTGTGCCTGGGAGCCATGGGTGGGGACACCTGTGCTTGAGGTGGGCACCCACCTGCGAATCGGCAGACAGAGCTGACCCGCCGTCTCCCCAGGCCTCATCCTGTGATGCTGTGAGCTGGACGAGGAGGGTATCACCTACTGGGAGCCCCCACCTACATCCGCTGTGTCTCTATCGACTACCCAAACATCCAGATAATGGTCAGGCTGGGACAGGGGTCTCCTACCCAGCCTAGCCCATCTCTCCAGGGTCCTCCTCTACCCTCTGTACTCTGACATAACCCTGTGTCCCCAGTGGCACACTGTGCGGATGTAAGTCATCCATGGCCATGACTGGGGACTGCAGAGGACTTTCTTGGCATGGGAAGTCCTTGGTACCTGCAAGTGATGGCACCCAACCCTTCGATCTTCCAAGCCCAGGAGCAGCTGGCAAAGGCTCAGTGTGGACGGCTTGGGGAGGCGGTCTCCGAGGTGATCCAGGTGCTGGAGTGGCTACCGGGGCATCTAGAACTGGGCTTTAGCTACTGCTCCCCATCCGGGCTCAGAGAGGGGACAGGAGCTGCCCAAGGCCACACAGCAGGGCTTGGGGGCCTGAGCCAGTCCCTTCCCCATGCTGGGTCTCAGTTCTTCCCCCTCAAACTCTTACTCTGCAAGAAGAGAGTAGGCAGAGCGCTGGGCACAGGTTGGGCCCTGCAGTGATGGTTGGTTGGAGCCCGTAGGGCCGGCAGGTGGCCTGAAAGCTCCCCCTCCCTCCCAGGGCACCACCAACCAGACTTGTAGTCTGTGGGCCGAAACTCTCCTGCAGGTTCATCTGCGCTTTGTGTCCTCAGGGCCGTGGGCCTGTGGGAAGGCCGACCTAGCAGCGGAGGGGTGTTGCCTTCAGGTTCGGGGGCCACTGACTCCCCCACTCTGTCCTGCACGGTGTCCCTGCCCAGGTGAGGGTCTAAGGCGGCAGGGTCCCTCCCAGTTGGATTACCACCCCACCCGGGGAAGTCCACGGTTGGGGATCCAGAGGGGTGTGGTGGTCCCCCCAACACCGGCCAGGTTACAGGCAGGTGGTGTAGCTTTGGAAGAGCACCGCCAAGGACTGGCGCAGCAGGGTGAGGCCCCGAGTGATCAGATGGGAAGCAGAGGGGGTGGCTTCTGGGGCCCTTGGCCAGTTCCTTGTCAGGCGGTATCACCAGCCCAGGCCAGGTGCTGCAGCAGGGGGAACGAGAGGCATAGGGCACCGGGCTGGACTGACCAGACAGTGATTTAGAGTTACAGGGCCCTGCGTGGGTGCCCAGAACCAGGTGTCCTGTCAGACACAAGGAAGCAAAGAGACAGGTGGGGGGCTACGTAGTAACAGAGAAGAGTTTGTGCAAAAGCCCCATAATGGGGGCAGCATCCAGAAGCGAGGAAGGTCGGGCTTTGTGGTGACAGGGTGTGGGAGAGAACTTAGTGACCGAGTCCCAATGTGTCACATGGGCCTGGTGGTGGCTGGGCCTCCCCCCTAGAGGTTTGGTGTCCATTGGGGTGGGTCTGTATGAGCTGCATGTCGTTGTCACCACCCGCCTCTCTCATCCCTGGTTCCACCGGTCCCCAGGCCCACCTGTGGGCCGGGGGGTACGTGTGGCAAGTCCCTACTGCTGAGCGTGGTGCAGTGATGGAGGTATGTCAGGGAGGTCAGGGAGGCTCCCACACTGGCTGACCCTAGAGGAGGATGTGTTTTTCTGTCAGAGAAGAGGAGGAAGGTCTTTAGGCAGAAACACACTTTGAGCAAAGGTGTGGAAGCTAGAGGGTACAGGAGGAACGTGAGGCCAGGACGAGTAGGCGACCTTGGAGAGGAGGATGGATGGGTGCCGGGGGGGAGGCTGCAAGGGGTGTGGGGCCAGTTTGTAGGGCTGCGTGTCAGCAACTATGGAAGTTGTCCAGGAAGGATGTGACCATCATCCATGCATCCTCCATCCACCTGTCCATCTGTCCGCCTGCTCAAGTATCCACCCACCCACCTTGTATCCATCCTCTCCCTTGGCTATCCACCCACCTATCTATCCACCCATTCACTCACTCATCCACCCATCCAGCCCCCCAATCCATCAGTCCATCTACCCACCCATCCATCCACCCATCCACATATCCACATATCCTCCCATCCATCCATCTGGTCTTCAGTGATTACTGACCCCTGACAAGGTACTGCTCTAGGAGGACTGCCTTGTTGGTGGTCAGTAATCACTCAAGACCTCAGCCTCCTTTGATCCCCAGTGAGGAGGGACAGGAAAGTGGGAACGTATGGATCCCTGTGAAACTGTCAGGTCATGGCACAGGCCAGGAAGTGGAGTTAATATACCGAGTGGCAGGTGGGGTGAGGTGCCTTTCAGGGCAAGTTCACAGAAGCCTCTGTGGGGTGGTGCTTGAGCAGAGGCCTGACAGTACTGTGCACGTGGCTGTCTGGGGACAAGCATTTTGGCAGAAGGAGCAGGCAGTGCAAAGACCCTGTGGTGGAAGTGTCCAGGGCCGTATAGCAGACTCCACTGCCCTTTCCAACTCTGGGTCTGCGGTTGTGAAGATGGGCTGGGGCAGAGGCCTGGGCTGGGGGAGAGCAGGGGCGGACCCCATAGCCTTGGGAAACTGGCTCTCTGGCTTTGGTTGCAGTCAACTGCTTTTCTCTGGGTTTTGCACATGGTGCAAGCTCTCTGTTCAAAGTGGAGTGTCAAAAAAGTTTGAAAAAAGAAAAAGGAAGAAAGAGGGCCCACGTGCTTGTAGGGCCCAGGCTGGCCATCATGGGAGGTTACACTGTGACTGCAGGTCCGTTTAATCTGGCCCCTGATGTCAGCACAAGCCCCTCCCCACAGGCCGGAAACCCTCCCCACTGGCTGTTCGACGGCTGCCTGCAGTGCCCTGGGGGTGCCCATTCACCCAGTGGCCCAGCACCCTCGCTAAGACAGCTCTGCTCACATTTCTGATTGTTCCCTAGGCATTGAGTCCCCTGAAGAGTTTCAAGATCTTGGTGGTAAATTTCTTTCCAGAGATGTGGACCCAGCCCCTTGGCCCCCAGGGCAGCAGGCTGTGAGCAGTCTGGCCAGCCCAGTGAGTGTGAAGTTCGCAGTCCCCAGGGCTGTGTGACCTGGGGCCGATTCCACCCTCTGGGAGCCTCAGCCTCCCATGCTCGGGACCAGAGTCAGCCTGTTTGCAGGTGGGGTCAGAGAGGTGATGGGGAGTGGGCTGCAGCCAGGTCCATGGGGTGCTTATCACTGGCCATGGCCTCCACCTCAGGTGTGGGGGGCCCACCCACTGCCCACCCCAGGTCACCTCTGAGTAGATGACACTGTTAGGGTCTCTGTGCCTGGGCCCAGGGCTCTGAGGCCAGCGGGAAGGTGCCCCAGAACACATTTTGCCCACAAGCTCCCGGTTCAGTCCTGGGTACGGCCTTAGGAGCCTGGCTAACTATGTCTGTTACATCTGGGGAAGCCGAAGCTTAGGAAGGACCGAGGTCCAGCTCAGGATGAGGAGTGCGGTATCTGATCCAGAACTGGACAGCCTGGGGCCAAAGGCCAGGGCTAGGCAGGGGAGGGTGGGGTCTGTCGCTGCCCCTCCCCCAGTCTTCCCCCTTTGCTCTGGTCTTTGCTGGACGGAACCTCCTTCCATGCCCAAGTAGCCACTCCTCACATAAACGGGCTCAGAGGAATCAAGTGTTTCCTAAAGTGGGGACCAGGGACAGGACCCCAGGTCGGCTTCCACCAGTGAGTCCAGAGATTGGGTCTGTGCTTTCATGGGCCTGTGTTTGTGTGTGTTTGGGTGAGAAAGATTCTCACGTGTCTCCAGAATTTTGTGTGTTTGGGGGGCCGCTGGAGGCTGAGCACCGTCAGTGATGTGACCATCATCTGAGTAGTACTTGATGTTTTGATCCATAGACTGTGATCCATGACTCTGTCCCTGGTCACTGATGGAGCCTAGATTCCGGACTCAGATTGAGTCCTGGTCACTGGTCACACCCTGAGTCTTGACTCTGGTTACACATTGAGCCCTGATTCCGTGTCTCATCTGCAGTCACTTGTGTGCGTCTGTGTGTAATTATGCACGTGTTATGTGCTTGGAGGGCCCCCCCTCTTCCAGCCATGTGCAACTGTCAGCCATGTGACATGCTCGTCTTGGAACGTCTGAGTCAGAGGTTTCCACCCACAGCACAAAACCCCTGCCTGTCTCACCCCCAGTTGTACACACACACTTGCACACACGGGCTCAACTTGTACACATGAGGTGACTTCTCCCAACAGGGCTCACGTCCCCATCCCCCCAAGACCCCTTCACCAGGCTGGCCGATGGTAGTGAGGGCCTTGGGAGCAGGGCCATTAGGAAGGGAAAGGGGATCTTTGCAGAATTCCCAGATGTTTGGGTGGGTGGGTGGAGGACGGGCCCAGGAGGATGGACTGGTGCCGGGGTTAAGGAAGGCCAGGAGCACATCCAGGGAGTTCATTTCCTGTGGTTCTGATCGGACAGCTCGCTGGGTCTTTCACTCATGGCGGCTGCATGTGTTGTGCAGTTCCCATTTTAAAAATGAATAACCCAGAGTTACATAGAGCACAAAAGTGAGAGCTGGCAAGATCTTTCGAAATCACCTGCTGTGCCATCCCTTGAAAACAGTGGAGGTGAGGCCCAGCGTAGGGACGTCGGTACAGGTCAGGCCTGGGCCAGACACCCTCCACGGTGCTCCTCCTGCTATGCCAGCGTTTCAGGAGGTGTTCTGCCTGACGCTAATCCCACGTAGGCGCCAGGAAGGGTAGAGTTCATACCCACCGTGTCTTGTTCTCCTGGGTTCACATGCACGGCAACCACAAAAGCTCTCAGAAGTCCTTTAAGTGGCTCCTGTTCCGTTGGGTTGGGGTTTCCCTAATTAGTGGGCACTTGGCACCCTCACTGAGCTGGCAGAGCAGACACTGGGACTGGCTGGTGGAGGGTGTGACCTTCCCGCACAGTCTTTTGGGTCCTATCTCAAAACCTGACTCACTCCAGGCACCTTTAGGCCGGCCTGGCTTAGGAGACTGGGGCACGTAGTGCCATTGACAGGCCCAGGGTGGCCCCATGGGTCATGCCAGTCTGCTCTCTCCCTGCCTGGGCAGACCCCAGCCCTGCTGCTGTCCTGGGGGACACTCAGGACCCAGGCCCAGCCCCCTCCCTGGGGTCCTCACCCAAGTGCATGTCCTGGGCCCCTTAACAGCCTTGCCCCATCCCTGTCCCTGGTTTCCTTGGAGAGGGCAGTGAAGAGGCAGGCCAGGGGGGGCAAGCGGAAGGGTGTCCAGCTCACTGTCAGAGCCAGCCAGTTCCCAGCCCGATTTCTCCTGTGCTGGCTGAAGGGTACTGTTGGTGGCTGCTGGGCCAGTGGTTTCCCTGGTGTCTAGGGGGCTGGGCGGGGTCCTGTGTGGTGGGACCACAGACATGTGCGTGAGGGTCGGGATACACTGCTGTGGCAGGGGCAGGGGGCATCTGGGTGTGGGGAGCATTCCTGGGTGGAGTTTAGGGCACAGGAGTCTCCTGCAGGGCTGCGTCTGGCTGCATCTGGTCCCTGTGTTTTCCGACCCCTGCAGGCCCCGTGTGTGTCAGTGGTAGGGGCATGCAGTCCTATGAGTGGGGTGTTCCCAAGTGACTTGAGTGTCAGGGGTGAGGCCTGACAGTCAGGGTAAGCAGCGAGTGTGGACAGCCCTGAGCTCACAGGATCTGCCGGACAGGCTGGGGAACAGCGCAGGGTAGCTCTGGGAGGATGCCTGCACTAGTGGAGGGTGCGCAGGGCAGCTGCAGGGCGCTGGGAGTGGTAATGGTGGCGGTGGTGATGGTGATGAGGTCATCATACTGGTGGCGCTGGTGCTGGCAGTGGTAACGGTGGTGGTGATGGTGCTGGTGGTGGTTTCAGTGAGGACCATGAGGGTGGACGCTGTGGTGACAGTTAAGGTGGCGTTGGGGGTTGCCTCAGCAATTCGGGGGAAATTGTTACCGAGTCCAAACTCGTTCTGCTTGCTGCACAACAGGCCAGTAAATCGGGAGACGAGTTGTTGGGGTAAGGGATAGTGACTTTATTTGGAAAACCAGGAGGCCAAGAGGATGGCAGACCAATGTCTTGGAGAACCATCCTGCTCCAGTCAGAATACAGGCTTCTTTTATTAAAAAAAAAAAAAAGAGAGAGCGAGCGAGCGAGCGAGAGAGAGAGAGGGTGGGGTTCGTTGTTGCAAACTTCTTGCTGTAGGAATGCTTTGTTCTTGCAGCTGTCCATGTGGGCCAGGCCCTGGTGTTCCTGTAAACCTCCAACAAAGCAAAGGTTATTCTGTTTTGCAACTTGCCATCTCTGCAGAAGTGCAGAAGTGCTGGCATCCTTAGAGGTCAGAGCCCTGAGAGTAGGCTCTCCTGTCTATTTCAGGCTAAAGGCAACACTGTTTCCCAAAAGGTGCAGAGCTGGCAAGACTGAGCCTGGAAAACAGGGCCCAGTGGTTAAAACTGAAGGAGCACATCCAATGTGGAGGCAGATTTGTTCTCTGTTACAATATGAAGCCCCCCTCCTTGTGGGAACCAGGACACACCCGGGGCAATTAATGAGGTGGAGTAGGTGAGGGGGCTGGGTGGGAGGGAAGAGGGGAGCGCTCATGGGGCCATGCAGTCTGGGAAGGTGTCTTGGAGGAGACAGAGCTGGGCTGGTGAAGGTGAGGAGGTTTGGGTTGGGATCTACTGGCGCCCATGCAGGTGCCCAGCACCCAGCATGCAGCCTGACCAGGCCGGCCAGGCATGCACTTGCTGAGTGAGTGACCTATTGGCTTGAGGTCCAGCTGCGCCAGTGGTTGGAGCGTGATGGGTTGTGGGTGTCGAGGGGCTGGCCCCACAGCTGGCATGAGTAGGTGGCTGGCTGGACAGAGCTGGGCCAGAGGTGCACCAGGTGAAGGTTTGAGTGAGGGACAAAGGGCTCAGGCAGGGGTGCAGGCCTCTGAGCTGGGCAGAGTCAGCAGGTGCCCTGGGGTTGTGGGACCCTGGCACCCACAGTGCAGACCACGTCTTTGGAGGGCTGGGGAGCTCAGGGCCCCCCTTCTGCTGGGTTCCTGTTCCGCCAGGCAGGCTGCCTTGGCTCTGTGGCCCTGCCCTGGTGGGTGGGGTGGGTCAGATGAAGAGCCACTAGACCCTGAGGATGGCCAGGTTTCCACCCTTGGGACAGGCCAGCAGCTGGAAGCTCTGACTCAGAGCATGGCCGGCACCACGTGGGAGCCAGGAGATTGGTCATAGACCCGTGGTTGCTAAGTGGGCCTTAGACATCGTCAGTGCCTGGAGAGCCCGCCCTCCATGGGCAGGAACACGCCTGAGGGTGCATGGCTGTCACCCAGCAGCGTACTTAGCACGACCAAAGTCAGGCACGTCTCCACCCCGCAGGATTCTCTCGGGTCGCAAGCATTGCCCCTAGACCGTCCAACAGAGAGGACATGGCACTGATCCGGGGAAGCAGACATTGGCCTGCCCGGGGAGGGGGGTTCTCACAGGCTAGTGGTCAGATGGGAGCTGGGCACAAAGTGGGAGGTTGAGGAGGCTGCCAGGAGATGGCAGGGCCTCGGGAGAGCCCTAAAGGATGAAGCTGAGTCAGCCAGGGGACAGGAGGGGATATGGTCAGAGGGAACGGCCAAGATAAAGACTTGGAGTCAGGAGAGGGCACCTGTGTTCTGAGCCCCGAGCAGCTCCATCCCAGCTGGTGTGTGTGGGCAGGGCCGCCGGGACTGCGGGGGGACTTGAGAGCCCTGATGATCTCCTGCTGCTGCGGGAGGTGGGCCCCAGGCAGGGAGCCCCAGCCCAGCAGCCAGGCAGGACCTGTTGGAGGAGCCAGGTGCACTGCTCAGGAACTCACAGCTCATTCAGGTGGGTTCCCTGGAGGAGGCAACACAGCAGAAGCCTTGGTCTGTGGCTTGGAAGTCGATAGGCAGAGGTGGGAGGTTGGCACTCTGGACGTGTGAAGCGTGATTTAGCGGCGCTTGTACCTGGCACGGGTGGTTTCGGGGGCCCAAAGGCCCAGCTGAGGCATTTAGAGGGGCTCCTAGAAGCCCCTGTCTATAGAGACACCTTGCCCGCTCCCTGTTCCATCAGTGGGGCTAGCTGCACCCATCCTGGCTTCTTTGTGCTGTGTGGGAGGACAGATATGAGTCCTTCCCACTCCAGTGTGAATTAGCCCATCAAACCCCAGGGGACCCTGATGCCCACAGTCCTATAACAACACCTGCTTTGTGGGCCTGCGCGAGGCATCCTGAATGCCGAGAAGGCCCAGGCTCAGTGGGCGGGCAGGTAGGCTGCGCTCTCCACGCACAGTCTGTGCTACTGTCCCCTGATCTCCCATGAGCGTGCCGGGCCCTGTGCTGAGCCCTGTATCCCTGTTGTCTCCCTGAACAGCACGCAGGGTGAAGATGTGTGCCTACTTCACAGGGGATGCAGCTCAGCCCTGAGTGGCCCGCAGTAGCCTCAGCTGTCCAGTTCCCCCTCATGGGGCTGGGCTGGACCAGCAGGGAGCTTTGCAGGGAGCAGGACGGCAGGGGAGCTGCAGGCTGAGCCTCCTCCCAGGCTCTGACACACCGGGGCCCCAGGGGAGGTCCCCTGGGGGGCGTTCTGAGCTGGGTGGGTGCCAGGCTACTGCCCTCTGGTAGCTGGTGACAGGAGCCAGGCTGCTTTCTCTTAGTGACCACCTGAGGAGACATCAGGATAAGGCTGTGGCCCCGCACAGGGACTGAAGTCGGAATGAGGCAGGTCTCCGAGGTCGGGGTTGCAGGGAGCTGGGGTTCCCTGTCTGAGTGTGGCTGGATGGGTGTACTCAAGGGGGGAAGTGGGGAGGGTCAGGGAAGGTGGGCCAGTTGCTTGGGCCTGTGGCGTCCCTGAGGGCAGCATGACCTTTCCTCTGAGTGAGGAGGGAGCAGCAGGAAAGTTTTGAGCAGAGCATGTGTCCTGTCATATTTCCGATGATGGCACTGTGCTGGGTACAGGCAGAGGCAAGCAGGGCGGAGGCTGGCAGTGGGTCCCACCGGGGTGGTGGCTACGGAATGGAAAATAGCAGTGAGAGTCTCAGTGCATTTTGACATGAAGGCTGGTTGCTGATGGGCGTGTGGGTATGATTGGGAGGGAGGAGGGGGGGTCCTGGAGGTTGCCGCCAGGTTGCAGGGGCAGGGAGGGGCCATGCTGCCCGGCCACGGGGCCTCACTTGTTCCTGCATAGCAAGTCTTGGGTGGGCACTCTGCCCCTACTGGGGTGCAGGCAGCGTGGTGAGCAAGCCAGATTCTGTTCCCGCCCTCCCAGAGGATGATGCCAGCAGGAAAATAAGGCCATCACGTGGTGGGAGAACTGGGCAGAGATGGGAGGACCCGCAGGTGGTATGCAGCTGGCAGGTGTGCAGGCCTCGGACACCACCGGAGGGGCAGCTTACCATGGCAGTGACTGGCCTGACACGCTGTGAAGGACAACTTGGCATCGGGGGGGATGTGGGATCGGGTGGCCGGCTGTCCAGGGAGTGAGGTGGGTGGGTGGGGGTGGTGTGGGGGTGGAAGGAGGTTGCTGGCTGTATTCTTGACTGACCAAGGGATCCGAGGGCTGGGGAGCAGCAGAGGAAACTCAGGTCCCAGCTCAGGGTCAGGCCCTGAGGTGCTGACTGAGGGCAGAAGAAGAGCTCAGAAGTGGAGTGAAAGGGACAGGTGGTTGTCCCTGGGGTTTGGTGACATGGGGGCTTTGGCCAGAGTGGGGTGGGAGGAGCCTGTGGTGAGGAACTGGTGGCCTGCAGAGGAGTGGGCAGTGGCTGGGCCTTCCTGGAGACCCTGGTCTGATGGAGGAGGCACAGCCTCTACTCTGGGAGCTCTGATTTGAGGGGCCCGGGGCCCCCTACAACCCCCCTTCAACTCAGGCAGGGAGGAGCTCCAAGCTCCTGGTGCTGGGAGGGGCCCCTGCCCCAGCTCCTTCTGTCACCCTGGACCTGGGGAGTGGGGAGGAGCAGATGTCACTGACCTAGATTCCTCAGGTTTGAGCCCAAGAGTGGGGGCCTGGATCCATGACCCAGGTATTCCAAGTTTCTGAAGTTCAGACAAGAGGCAGCAAATGGTCTCCCACATGTGGGAGCAGTCCCTGTGTGCCCGAGGAAGGAAGGAGCTGCTTGTGTCGCAGAGATGGTAACAGGTGTCCTCTGCAGCAGGAAGGATTTCAGTCAGACATGGGGAAGAACTTCCAGATGTTGTGGGTATATGAGGATGTGTCCTAGAGGTGTAACTGAAAGGAGGGTGGCCAAGGATCCCCTGACGTTTGCCAGGTCAGGGTGTGCCTAAGATGTAACTAAGGGTCCTCCAGTCAGAGACCACAACCCACATGTCCTGCTTGGGGCCAGTCCTTGGCTGATGCCCAGGGCAGCCTGGAAGGCTCTGCAAATGGCCTGGGAGACCTCCATTGATCAGGCTCCGCCCTCGTGTTGAATGGGCCTTAGGGAGGCCCCCCTCCATTTGGTCTGGGTGTGAGAGCATCCTTGAGGGTTCCTTTCAGGTCTGTGATTCTCAGTCCTGATTTCACTGCTCAAATGCTGTAGGCTTTGGCGATGTGGAGGGGATGTGAGATGGCGAGACAAAGAAAAAGTGGAATCCTGGCCCTCCTACTGTCTTGCTGTGTGGCGTCCGGCAATCCTCCCACCTCTCTGAGCCTCAGTTTTCTTTACAGAGCTGAGCTGTGGATTATTTCTAAGATTAAATGATAAAATGCATGGGAAGCTGGTAATACAGAGATGGGGAAAGGGGCAAGGAGAAGCTTCCTGTCCCTGTGCTGGTGGTCAGGAGCCCGTGCATGCTCCCTTGCTTGTCGCCACCAGAGACTGCGGAGCCAGGGGACACTTGATTGGGGAGAGGCCGAGGCCAAAGAGCCTGCGTTGCCATCCTGCAAGTTTTGAGTGAGTCCAGCAGCTGCCCGCCTCCTGGGCTGCCAGCCCGAACAGCTGGTTCTCTGGAGGGTCCAGGGCTGCAGACTGCAGGACCACAGGAGACAGCGGTGCAGACCCAGCCCCTGAGAGGGCAGGGATGCCACAACCCTAGGGGACCAGAGCCCCTGGGGACTCCCATTTGTGGGGACCACAGCCCATAGGGGGAAGGGTGGTGTCCTGCAGTTAGGTGCAGGCAGGATGGAAACCCAGGGCACCCAACCCGAGCCTGGGAAGTGGTCAACAGGTGCAAGTGCAAGGTCTCTTCTGTTCTGCCCTGGGCCCGGGCCAGGAGCGGTCCTTGCTGGGGTCGGCCATACAAACATCTTAATGAGTGAGAGTGAAGGTCGGGGGAGGATGGCGCCTTCTCCACTGCTGGGCGGGGAGCAGTGTTTGTGTTTGGGACGTGCCTTAATGCGGGTAGGGAAGGGGCACCTGTGAGAAGGCATCACTGCTGCTCCCACCTGCTCCCTTCACAGCTGCTAATGCCCAGGATGATGTCAGCCATGTGCAGGCACTTGCCTCCCTAAGGACTCGGAGCTGAATGTCCCCTAAGCATAGGGTGGACTGTGGCCTGATAGCAGGGGACTGTCGAATGTGACAGCCGTGTGGCCAGGATGGGTGTTCCCAGGAGTGGAGGTGCCGGCCCTATGTGGCTTGCAGCTCAGCCTCTCCTGACACATAACCTTTGCTGTTGCACTCCCGGGGCCCATCCTACCACCTGCAGGTCACCCCTCTGCAAGGACCTGCTCCCTGGCCCTGTGCCCAGCGTCTGTCAGCCCCAGCTCTTACATGGTTTGGAAATGTGTGTTACTCAGTTGTCCTTGTCCCAGTGGCCTCCGTGAAGGATCGCAGGCACCATTTGTTGGGTGGGTGAGCTAGTGGCAGGTGCGGGGCAGACCAGACTCAGGGTGCTGTGACTGTGTGAGAGGTAACGGGGCTGGGAGTCGGGACTGTGGTATCAAGCGGGTAGGGCAGGTGGTTGGCAGGGAGTGAGGGGCCTCGGAAAGCAAGGGCAGCAGACCTCTAAGGAGTCTGCACGTCTTCTGCTCCCATTTCCACTGAACTCACTCCGTCCACATTGCTGACCCTCCACCTTTACGGGGACCAATCCTGCCTGATGAGGGGGCACCTTCCCGGGGGCACCCAGTTCCCCGCCTTACCTTCCCTTGGGGTCTCCTGGGCTGGGCGCCATAAGCCTGGGGAGCCCCAGGGCCCCATTTCTTAGTCTGTTTAGGGAATGTTGACTAAAATAAAACGACACAATGTGAGAGTTGTGGGCTAAGTTTTATTGGGGGCAAAAAGAGGACTAGAGCCCAGGAGACAGTGTCCCAGAGAGCTGTGAGAAGCTGTTCTGAGGAGGCAGGGGAGAGCTCAGTGTTACATGTGGTTTCAGTGAAGAGGGAGTTGTGTGCGCGGTGAAGCGCACACCTAGGCAGAGGGTAGTTGCAGGTCAGGGGGAGCGGTTGTCACCGTTGATGAATTCAGTGTTTTTCCAGATTGGAGGAGACACAAGAATTTGGGCTCATAATATCTCTGGAAAATATCTAACTGTCTGAAGGCCTGCTCCACCAGTTTTCCCAGAGCAGAGTGCCTCATTCCTGAACTCCTTTCAGGTGTGTTGGAGGTCAGAGGCTGCAGTGGCTCACACTTTAATCCAAGCAGAGTTAGATGGCAGGTGACAACGTGATCCAGTCCTTGTAGAGGCAGATGACAAGTGCCAGTGTTTAGTTAGCATGACGCTTTGTCCATCATCAAGCCTGGGGCTGCCCCTCCCAAATCCCCTCAGAATCTGGCCCCCTTGCCCTTCCCCACGCTCCCCAAGGCAGCCAGGTGTACAGGCAGGTGAGGCCTCAGCTCCTCTGAAGGGCTTGCATGTGTGCTTCTGGCAGAGGAAACTTCGAAGTCCTCAGGGTCCGCTGCCAGTGTCTGTGCCTCCAGCACAGAAAAGCCTGGGGGACCTGGCCTGGAGATCTGTGCCTTCGGTGTGCCCGTTGCAGTGAGAAGCCTTGTCCTGATGGCTGCAAGGATGGTCTGTCACTCCTCAAATGTCTGTCTGTTCCCAAGTCCCCAGGCTCTGCCCTGTCACTGCTCAAACCCTGAGTTGAGTCCTTTGTTCCCCAGAGTGACGCCAGCTGCCCCCAGCCTACACAGGCCCTCCCCCTGCCCTGGGGCAGGTCCAACTGCAGTCACACTACACCCCACTGAGCTCAGTGGCTTTGACTGAAGAAATGAGCAGGCGAGGGAACAGCAGGTGTGGAGGGGGTGGCGCCGGGGTGGGTGGTGAGCAACCTGGTAGCTTATCTTTCCCCCTCCCGGAGGCTGACCGCGGGGCCTGGCCGAATGGGGGTAGTGCCGACACCTCCCATTGTCCCTCCTCCCCTCAACTAGTCTTATTCCTTTACGTTTTGGAAAAGCTCCCATTCTCACAAAGTAGTTTCTTTTTTCATTTTAGGGAAGTATATCTCTTTTGGCAGTTTTGTTTGCTAGTGTTTCTTTCACGTGACAAAGGAATGGTTTTATTCTTTGGAAAGGCTAAGCCAACCGAATGAATACTGACACTTAGGTCTAGAGCCGAAGAGAAATCAGTTTCTTCCTGGCACCAGTTATGCTGTTGGCATGAAAAGCATAAAAGTGAAAAACAGTCACCATTCATTACAGATCTTTAGACTCCGTAGTGGCTCATTTGGCCAGAATAGAGGGAGTTACAGAGAAATAGGAAAGACATCACCTAATGTTTTCTGGAAAGAGACGGCTTTTTCTACAACTACATAATCCGTCTCCCCAAAATCTTACATGTTGCTTTTATGGAACAAAAAGTTGAATGTGTACACATATATATACTTATGTATAATATACATTTTATAACATGCGAATACATGTATTAAATGGAATATATATATACACACACATTTATATATACCATTCAGTATATCACAGTAATTAATGACCATGGAGAAAGTTAGTTTTCTCACATAAAGATAGCCTATCAATAGCTTTCTTTCTGGAATACAATTTTGAAAATGTTCAACCTTAATTAGACCACTAAGTGCAGGTTGACAGGTAATTACACAGATCTTAGGAGCAGTGATAAAGACCACTATCGGAAAATGTAATTGCCTTAACTTCAGTCTAAATTAGACAGTTTGGTCCTTTTACAGTTTATCAGTTTGTAGCATCTTTCATGAAGTTAGTACATTGACTTTTTCAAGGATGTATTGTGCTTGAGTATCCTGAGGGTGAAAGGAACGTTTATTAACTATTTTCCCATGGCGAGACTATCCTGTAGGAGTTGCATTGGACAAATTAGCTGAACTTCGGCTTTTCTTTACCTACTGTGCTTTCTGTCTCCTTTTCAGATTTGAGGGACTTTTGCATGTCTTGGCTCAACAACTGACAGGTGTATTGTCCAGCCATGTTTTTGTCCCTTTAATTATAGAATCTTGCTATTTAAAAGAAATCTCACACACGCATACAATTCTTCCCAAATACATCACACCAATACCACACTTTTTACATGATAAATAGAGATAGTACGTCCTAGGACTTGTGAATAATGAACACCGTGATGTGCTCTCTAACAAACTAACTTAGACTGATGTCTTGCTGCCGCCCACTGAAGTCCTGTGGGCTGTGTTCTGCCTCTTTTGTTTTAAAATTTGCAGGCGTTCCCAATGTATGTAAAGTTTCTTCTCTGAGAAAAATGCACATGTTCCTTCATTTTTAGGGGTAGACATTTAGCCAGCCACTGAAAGTAATATAAAACTAAGGCAAAATACAATCATTCAACACCGGAATTTGGATTTGTTGAATGATATGTAAACATACTGGCGTCATTCCTGCCGTGGCAAAGCACCACAGAAGCCAGCTTGTAAGTGGGTGACATGCTCGTGTGTTATCAGAGAACAGCTGGTTGGAGCTGGAATGGTCAGGGGCAGCTCTGTGACACTTCTGGGAGAGTAGAACCCAAATGGCCACCTCGTTTGTGGGCGTGTAGAGACCACGGGGAGTTGAGAATTACACTTAGCGACAAGAATGTATCTTGTTCAGGACAGCGAAGAGTGTGACGTAGCTGAAGGAAAGGAGCTACTCAGGGAAACAGTGACGACTGATGACTAGGGCAGGTTGCATTGCGGAGGCTCTTAAAAAAGAAGTGTTTCTGAAAACCAAATCTAAAGATCCATTGAAACTCAGTGAAGGTTTTTGAGTAGGTGAGTGAAAGGGTAAAATTATGACTTAAGATAAGCTGAGAGCAGTGCTTACTAAGATGTCTTCCCAGGATTGTTGATCAACAATTTCTCCAAAAGGCTCTCCCACGTCAAATCAATGGGAAAATACTGGGCATCTTTACATGTTAATGGGCATTTTGATGTCCCAAAGGAAAAGACAGCATTTCCCAAACCTATTTGAGCATGAAACACTGTCTAGGAAAACAGTGCGGGGACCACGTATTCCATATACTTGTGCTGCTGTGTCTACGAACTGATTTATGTAAGATGGGTACTGGTGTATAATTTTAAATAACTCACTTGATTTACAACTTAATTTATTGTTCCCAAATTTGTAGCAATGCAAGACCTCTCCGTTTTCTCCATGAGTGTGTCTGTGCTTTGGAGTTTTCTGCTGCCAAGGAGTTAGGAGGTGGTGGGATGTGGAATGACACTTCCCTGGTCCTCTATGTAGCCTGCGTACACTGGGCACCTGCTGAGCTGTCCTGGTTGCTCTCTGGTCCTGGGGAGCCGGCCTGCACAAGTGTTGCTGAGACCTGGATGTGATGTTATTCCTTCCCTTCCATTCTGAGACTGAATGGGAACCATTTCCCTGATCTGTTCCACGTTGAGGTGCAGAAGTTATGTGTGGCTCTACCAGGCTCGATCTTAGAGATGCGAGTTAGCTGTTCTGTGAGGGCTTCCTGATTCCCCTTGTTTTCTATGCAGGAAATGGTGCCCATGTCCTGTACACCTCATTGCTCTGGGCTTTCCCCGTGAGATTCCTTAAATCTTTCTGCCATGAATTGTTTTTGTTTCCTACAAAACTGAGTGTTTAAAACTCATAGGCAATAAACAGCTGTGTTATTCCTCATATTCTTCTGTAACTTCTGTTCTCTAAGGAATGATCTGTCTCTTAAGACAGTAAGATAGAGGCAAGAAATATGTGGGGCGAAAAAAGTCAATGATTATTTCAAAGATACTCCCTGCCAAACTTCTTAATACCGTGTGTTGCAGAGCCGTTCACTGAGCTGTTGTGTCCGTTCAGCCCCAACCAGGTTATAGAGATGCCGCCAGGCATGGAGTGCTGCCGCCTTGAAGAAACCATACAGGTAAGACCAACGGTGTACAGGAGGCAAGAGTCAACTTCCCTTAATCATTCACCATTGTATAAATGAGCAAAGGGAGGCTCATATTAAATTATCTGCTCAAGTTTATACCTGATAAGTGCTAGCACCTGAGATTAAACCCAGACAGTCTGACTCCATGGTGCATGGTCTCCATTGCTGTGATAAATTTCTCCTCATCCGTGTTTTTAGTTTGCTGTTTTTCCACATCCTTGCGTGTTCTTGATATTTAGATGACTTAAGTCTTTTTTTATTTGATGGAACATGACACGTAGCCTTGTTGTTTTAGGCTTCTTAATTTCTGCCAGTTCTGATGGCTCTCACTGATCACTCGTGACACTGCATCTCTTTCCATGTGTTTAATGACACGTTGGGTTTTCTTTTCCCTGAGCTATCTGATCACATCATTGGCCTGTTTTCCTAGTGAGGGTTTGCCCTTTGTACTTTTTTCTCGAAGCTCTTGTTATTTCTGGGTTTCTAATGCGAAGTGCTCTCTTATGTTGGAGATGCCTCCTTCCATGCTGTTATGGCGTATTTTTTAAACTCGTTTTCAGTGATTTCCATTTTAATTTATCACTACTTTCCTTTAAAGTTAAAGTTTTGTGTGTGTGACTTATTTCCATTCCTACTTTAATGGCATAAAGGATATCCTTGTATATGAGTTTTATAGTTTGGCTTTTTACATTTTATCTGGAACTTATTTTTGTAAGCAGACCAAGAGAGGGATTTATATATTTTTTCCATGTGGATGACTGATGGTCCACGTGCCAGTTTGTTGTCCTTTCTTCCCTTATTTTTACTGCCATACACCAAACTCCCAAATATACGTAGATGTTTCTGTGGATTCTGTTGTGTTTTTTTGGTCGTTTTTCTTTTCTTATACTAATAACACAGATTTTAATGAAAACAGCTTTAGAATAGGATTTGTTAGTTGAAAGAAAATTCTTCCCTCGTCATTCTTTTTCTTTAAGACCCTTTGGCTGTTCTTGGTCTCTTACTAATTCATATCAATTTAGGAATCACATTGTCACATACCTTTATAAATAATGCATTTTCTAGGATTTTGATGAAGAAATGCATTGAGTTTATAGATTCATTCCAGGAGAATTGACATGTTATGGTATTGTTTTCACATCCAGGACCATGATTGCCTTTTAAAAATGCCCTTTGTGCTCTTTGGTGAGGCTTTGTCACTTTATATAATATCTTACTTGTCTCCTGCATATTTTCTTGAATTTGTTCCCAGATACTTACACTTCTTGTTAACATTCTAAAGGATGTTTGTTGAAATGACATTTTTTACTGATTACTGTTGGTGCATGTTACTAAGTTTAGCATGTTGTTTTATATCTAGCAACGAGGCTGAAGTGTTTTTTCATTCAAATAGTGTCTAGATTTTTATTATAACCATAATATTTTGTGCGAGAACCATGGTAGTTTTTCCCTTTCCAGTCTTATGCTTTTTTCAGTCTCCTGGCAGAGGTCTAGGAGCTCTGGGGTTTTATTGAAAAGAGGCAATGACAGTGTGCACTGTTGTTCCTGATTTAAAAGTCAGTGTGTCTAACATTTTATGTTAAATATGGTTTTTATTGTAGAATTTTGATAGTTTTTTTAAATTAAATTACAAAAGTTCCATTCCCAGTTTGAGTTAGAGTGTTTCATATTGTTTTTATTTTTGTCAAGAACGGGTGCTGTGCTGCATTTTATCAAATGATTTTTTTCTCTATTTATTGAGATGATCACATCTTTTCCTTCTTTGATCTGTTAACCTGTTCATGTGTTATTTGTGGTTCTCTTTTTCCTTAGTAAGAAAGTATTATTCTACTTTATTAGTCTTTCCAGAGACTAATTGGGGATTTTTTAAAGCCTCTGTTGTTTCTCTGTTGATTCTGTGGCATTCTTTTCTGTAGTTATTTTCTTTGTTTTATCGTGGCTTAATTGGTATTTCTCCTTTACTCCCTAGAAACTTAGTTTACAAATTTTTATTGAGATCCCACAGGCTAATGTGTAGTGGTTTCATTGTCATTTTGTTCTAAATATATTGTGTGTAGTTACACTTGTCAATTTCTGGTGTATATTATTATTGTTTATATATTCATGTTACCTTTTGTGTAGTGGGTACACATAATTCAGGTGCACAAACAACTTTTAAAATAAAAAAGTGAAAAAAAAAATGAATGACCTTGATTCAGTTAGAGTCCCCAATGGGCCACTCCAAGACTAGAAAGTCAAATATTTGCATATTATACTGTAAAATAGCATACTTCTAGGGTTTGAATTCATTTTTTATTATACGGGTTTTTTTTTTTCCATTATTAATAGAATCTTCTGACTCCGTGAACAAGATTTGTGAAGGTTTGTCATTTCCTTTTCCCTAGATTACTCAGAAGTATCAACTTCATGAAGTCACTGCCTAACTATTTGAAAAGAAAGGAGATATTCTTGGTGCCTTTTTAATAATGCTAGAGGTAAGATTTTACACTGTGTGCTTTGTCATGTTTCTGTCTAGCCCTCTATCCATTTATCAGTCCCATCTTTTTTTATTTGATGTATAAAACTGTAAGTTTTCATCATTCCATCTTAATTTCTTATGTCTCAAAGTAAGTTGCAGACAGGGTACATTTTATCTGTAAATATTTCTATCACATGTGTCATTGACTAGAGTTGCTTTCTCTGTGGCCTTTTTTTGAGGTAAAATAACCATACGCAACGCACAAGTTTTAATTGTGGCATTTATTGAGTTTTAACAAATGCATACATCTGTGTAACCCTAGTCCCCAACAAAATAGAGAACATCACCTTCAACCCAGGAAGTCCCTTCACAGCCAGTCCCCACTTCCATCCCCCAGAGAAAACCACACTTCCGATTTTTTTTCCATTGTGGATGAGTTTTGCCTGTTTTATTCATTCATATTAGTGGAATCATTCAGTAGCTACTCCAATATATTTCTCCTTTCACTCAGCGTAGTGGTTTTGAGGCTTGTCTCTGTCACTGCACATGTCAGTCCTTGTGCCTGTTACTGCTGCGCACTGTTTAACTGTAGGAAGACACCACCGCTTCGCCGTTCTCCTGGTGACTGACGCCCGGGCTAGTTCCAGCTTCTGACTATTCCGAGTACAATTGCTGTGACCACGCTTGTACAGAAATGCTCTCCTTCCCCTGCAGTCACTGCCAAGGAGTAGGGCTGGGATATCGCAGGGTAGGCGTCGGTTCAGTTTTGTAAGCAATTAGCAGGCATTTTTCCAAAGTGATTGTGGCATTTCACGTTCCACCAGTGATGTATGAGAGTTGTAGTTGCTCCGCATTCTCACCAACAGTTGGTGTCCTATCAGTTTTTCAAAAAATTTTTTTCTGTTCTTTTAATTGTTGGAAAATAACAAAGTTTATTACCATTTCAGTGGCATTAAGTACATTCACATTGTTCTGCAGCCATCACCACCTTCCATCTCCAGATCTTTTTGAACTTCCCAAACTCATTAGATAATTACTCCCATTCTTCCCTGCTCCTGGCAACCACCATTCTACTTTAGACTCTGTGCATTTGATTACTCTAGATACTTCATATAAGAGGATTCGAACAGTGTTTCTATTTGTCTTTTTTTTTTTCTTTTTTTTTTTTTGGTGGTGATAGGTAATTAGGTTTGTTTATTTATTTATTTTTAAAGAAGGTCTTGGAGATTGAACCCAGGACCTTGTGTACGCTAGGCATGTGCTCTGCCACTGGGCTATGCCCTCTGCAGTATTTGTCCTCTGTGTTTCTAGCTTATTGCACTTAAACCATAAGATCTTCAAGATTTATCCATGTTGTGGCACATAACAGAATTTCATTCATTTTTTAAAGCTAAGTAATACTCCACTTTATGTATACACCACATTTAGCTTTTCCATTCATCCATCCAAGAGCACTTTTTTGACTCTTGTGAATAATGCTGCTATGAACATGAGTGTGCAAATATCTTTTTGAGTCCTTACTTTCAATTCTTCAGGGTATATACTGAGAAATGATATTGCTGGATTAAATCTGTTTTTAATTGTCTCAAGGACCACCGTACCATTTTCCATAATGGCTGCATCACTTTACATTCTCATTGGCAGTGCACCAGGGTTTCAGCTTCTCCACATCCTCACCAACACATGTTGTTTCCTGTTTTCTTGATGGTAGCCATTGTCGTGGGTGTGAAGCATTACGTATCAGTTTTTAAACATTGTCACCTAGCTAGGAATAGATTAGGGATGTCCTATTTTTAATTTTAAAAAATGGTTCATATTGGCTTCTTGGTTTTTTCTAGCCATATGATTGTGAAACAGGCCAGGAACACTATTCCACGGAGCATTTGTGTAGGCTCTTACCCTCTTTTAGTCTCTGTGTTGCCCCGACATCTCTTTTTTCCCTTGCAATTTCTTTGTTGATGACATCATGAGCCTAATTTTAAAGGGTAAGTAAAAGTACTCGTGGCATGGATAGGGAGTGAAGAAGCGGGTGGTCCTCCCAGGGAATGAGATGGCCATTTGCAAAGGCACAGGGATGTGAAGAAATACGAGCTTGTAGGAGAGGAACCAGCAGCCCTAAGGGGGCGCAACTGTCCATGCATGGGCAGGTCAGGCGAGAGACAGAAGTTAGGTCCAGATTTGGAAAGATTTTGTAAGACGTGCTGTAAAGAATTAGGACTGGTAATGATTTCACACAGGATCAACTGAAGGTTTTTAAACAAGGAACTGATGTGATATTGTGTTTCCTAAAGACTGCTCTGTGGACCCTAGGAGGATCTATGAGAGGAGGATGGAGAAGGGGGAGGGAACACCGGAAGCAGAGAGCACTGGGGGGGGTCCTGCGGTAATACAGGTGTGACTCAGTGAGGACGTGAGCTGTGTGTGGCAGTGGCCGTGGAGTGAGAGGAGGTGGATTTGAGAACTTACTGATCATTTGAATGTGGTATGGGGTGAAGGAGAGGGGGTTAATGATGACTCTGAACTTCAGCTTAACATGAGCCTATGAGGAACCTCAGGGAAAGGAGCAGATTTGGGTAGAAGGTATAGATTAAGATCAGCTTCAGCTTGTATTAAGAAGCCTTTGGAACATCAGTTAAGGGTGTGTAAGAGTCCAGAATTCAGCAAGGGTAGGGGATCCTGCAGCTGTGCGTTGAGGAGAGGCCACACCCGAGGCTGTGCACAATGCTGTCGTGAGACTTGTCATGTCCTTTTTATTCCCACCCATCCCTCTTTCTCATAACCCAGTATGAATTTTATTCCCTTACTGTAAGTTTATATTAATCCTAATCTTCATTGCTTTGCCTAAAAAATGTCATTATTGACTCTGTGGTGACACAACGGAAGCGAAAGTGGGGCACAATTGGTGATATTTG